>NW_024582472.1:1063811-1077871 GCF_018398535.1 Haplochromis burtoni
TTTTGTTCTGTCAATCTATGTGAAATCTACAACAGAGGTGGGATAAGGGTATTGCATAAAGTAGAAAAATCATACAGCAGAAACTGCATGTGTGAATATGTCATGTGGTAGACTCCATTTCTTTCTTACGCATCACTCAGTTTTTACACAATTACAGTTTTTCTCTGTGAAAGGAAAGTTTTGATAGTTACATTGTTTAATATTCTTGCTCTGCCATGACATTATTCTAAAGGAAGCACTGATATTACAAATTATACATAAAATTACATTTGCTTTATTTAAAATCTTTAAATTATTTATGTTTCTACTTTTCTGGCCTCTTGTTCTTTTGTGATTTCTGACCTCTTGTAGAAAGAAAAGGAGCTATAGTGTGATGTTAATAATTGATTCCCTAAACTGCTAAGGCTAGAGACACTAGAGGTGACTGAACTCGATTTTGTTACATTGGTTGAAAAAATTATTTGACCCCCTTCTGAATTTGTACATTTCCTCACTTACAAAGAAATGAACAGTTTCTATTTTTATGTTAGTTTAGTTTTCATTGAGAGAGACAGTGTATCAATCATTAATAAGCTCCTCCCATGTAGTTTTGGGGTGATCTGCCACCTATCTCATGATCATTCTTACCCCATGAGGCAAGCTCTTGCTTGAAGCTTCAGACTAAGTGTCACTAATGGTTATTTCTTCCATTTCTGAATAATCGGACCAACAGTTGTCACTTTCTCGCTGATGGTCTTGCAGACCATTCCAACTTTGTGCAGGTCTACAACTTTGTCTTTGTTGTCCTTCGACAGCTCTTTGGTTTTGCCTATTGTGGTGAAGAGGTTGGAATGGAAGGAATCAATTCTGTGGACAGGTGTGAGATCAGAAGTTTCTGTAACTGATTGATTGTAATCTGTCTGATGGGCACAAAGCCAGCACACAGTGTAAATTTGTTGCGGGTTGTACGAGATCAAATACTTGTTTCATTCCAGTAATTAATTTAACTTTAATGTAGTTTTTCTGGATTTTTAGCTGATATTTTCTCTCTCTATAGTGAAATTACCATAAAAAATATCAGATTGTTCATTTTTTGCAAGTGAGCAAATGTACAAATTCAGCAGGGAATTATTCCCCCCACTGTGTACAAAATTGTGTCAAAGATCTTTTTATAATTTGTACAGTGAGTGAGATATTTTTCATTCCCTATAAAATCCCCCACATACTTGTATGCAGGTTGTTTGATGATACATGTTTATATCTTTTTGGAGAAAGAAGCATCTTAACAAACAAAGACAGCATGGTGGCTCTTGGTTTGGGGATCAAATTAAAGTGCCGAAACAGTAGGAGGAACCTTTACATGACCAGTGATGTTGAGAGCAGAAGTGCAGGGGATAGACTGGTTATCTTGCAGCTCTGCAGTGAGCAGACAAGCAGCGATCAACCAGATTGGTGTTAGGATTCGGTGGTGATAACATCGAGTTGCTTTTTGCCAGCAGTAGTTAACCATGTTAAACTGAACTTTATGAGTCTGAGTCATTTCCAAAATGGGGCTATTTCTTCTCCCTGCCCCAATCAGCATGACTAGATACCAGGGGAAATAAGACAAATTGCCCACATTTAATTGATGAAACCAATCTTTTACCCTCAGAGCCAGATCAGCTCCAGTTCCTTTAGTAATCCTGTCACCTCTGTCTCCTTAAAATTATTTCTCTCTGTTTTTCAGCCTTTTGGGGAAATACTCACAAAACTACTCAGAAACTTTGAGAATGAACTGCAAGTTGCCTTTAGACACTATATTGTTGCGTTGAAGAAAAAAAGAAAAAAGAAGAAAAACTTCAAAGCTACTGTCGGACAAGTGACCTATAACAGCAATCTTTTGATCATGAATGTTTCAGTTTCGCCAGAGAGCGTAATAAGTGATTTTTATCCGTTTATCCTACATCTTTCAGAACATGAGACTGGAATGGGGATTATGAAGGAAGAATCATTTTAAAAGTTTGGTAAAATACTTCATTCTGTATGAATTGGCAGAAAGCCACTGCTGGGTTGAGGATTGCTTAAGGCAAAATATTGTTTGCAGATTTCGATAACCTTTGCATGTATCTAAATGAAAGATTTCTTATCACAGCAGAGCAGGTGAGCATACCGACATTAGCAAACATCTGGCTTGTGCTGGAGTTTCTTGCGGCTTTGAGCAACAGCTTCATGCTGTCATTATAATCCACTGTGAGTCTCTGCAACCTGCCTTTTTTTGTAGCTCCAGATTGGCAGCATATGGGTAGGTACAAAAATGCCTTCAAAGATGCTGTATAATATCTACATTTAAGACCTAGAATATTTGATTCTGTGTATAACATGTAGCATTGTCTATCCTCATTACTTGAAACATCACAGATAATTTATTTCCCTAAATATTTCGTGTCATTACCCATTCTAAAATCAGGAAATACAGTTTTCACTCACTATGGGACTCAGAAGTCTCTAAACATATAAACATTGCATCATTTTTCATATAATAATAATCTAAAATGCACACAACATGTTCATATTTAAATCCCAACTAGCTATAGTTAGTCCCCAAGGTCTGCCTGGTTTAATAACATGCTCTTAATAAACAGATAAAACACAGTCTTGTAAAATCCTATGCACCAAAAATCCAGGGAAGCAAATAGCTAGCAAGATAGCAAGTATTATTACGTGGTACTTAAAATATCAAGGACCTCTTGCGGTGGTAGGCACATGCTCCTTCTCTCTAATGTTCAAGATCTAATTTTGTTCATTTTTGGGTGAGAAGGAGCAGGAAATAAAATCTGAACAGAAAGCTAAAGGACACAATTATGGTCTACAATGCAATACAAAATTTTATTGTATAGAAAAGGCTCGGAATATGAGTTAAATAAATTAGTTTTTATGATGAGTAAAACAAGTTTTTATGGAACATTTTAAACCACAAGTCCAATCTTTCATTGTGAAGAAGCTGTTTTAAGAGATACGGCAGATTCGTTAAACGGAGTTGAACAGAAGAGCGATTGGAGGTGAGCTGAGAGCCTTGTCAGCAGTATTAACTCACTTGATCCTAAAATATGAATAATTGCTTGGCTTATTTTGGGATGATGAGTCAGAGATTCCCTCCCTATTCTTATGCAACCACAGGCGGAACGTGAGGTGGCAGCTTATGAGAGCTCCAATTTTGTGGGTAAGTCTGGCACATCTTTATTGATTTCTTCTTCTCCCATGTGTTTATGTAGGCTCCACTACATAAAGAAGGCGTGTGAAGGGGAACAAATGGACATCTCATCCGTTCTCGTTCAGTGTTTAACACCCACACCTTGACTGAAGCCTCGGTGAGATGATTTCTATATGAGGAGACTGAACCCACACGTTTTTGCCTCTCCAAATGCTCAGTAGGGGTGAGCCTTTGGATGTACGCCCAAGAAAAACACACTACCACAGAGGCAAACACCAGGGGGCAGTAGTAGTCTTCAAGCCCCCTCAGTGAACCTCGACCCAGCTGTGTGTACGCGTGTGAGAGAAAGGGATCCTCAGCAGCATCTTCTCCACAATCCTCAGTCCTAAAAAGCCTTTTAAAAGGCTGTATGAAAATTCATCGTGCTTTCAAACTGACCTATTTTGGGAGATTGGTTGCTTAGCTTCTCTGAAATTTTCCTCTTTTTTCCCCCACTCATATTCTCTCTTATCATGATGAGGATTTTGAGAAGACAGAGGAAATATTGGCAAGTTGCTGGAGCAGATTTAAAAGCAACGGAAGCAGGAGCATGGTTTGAGATTGCCTGTGCTAAAAATAGAGCTGTAATACCCAACGTATCTCTTATTTTCCATGAATTGCCTAAAGAACATATGGCAGTTATGCACCCACACACAGCCAACATCCACACACACAGAAATATTACACATTATTCCTCTTCCGTTCATTTTTTTTTTTTTTTACTCTTTTATGCCTTTTCATAAAGCTTTTTGGACAAGCAAAAATGCCACCATCACTCTGTGGTAGCACTCCATTTCAGGAGAAACGCACGTAGTAAACAAAGTAATCCCCTCCTCCATATTTTAAGGATTAATATCATATTTATTCATAAGCTTAGCGGGAAGACTGCTGTCGTGCCTGTGAAGGGACACTTAAGCTACACACATTCACAGACGGACATGCGCAAACAGCCATTAAGTGTCATGCGGGCCGGCTCAAACACACGTGTCCTTGTCTTCTTTTCGTGATAACATGATGTGTGGGTGGCAGATTGATTTGGTCCAGCGAGGGAGAGAAACAATCAGATCAAAGAGGAAGTTAAAGTGAGAGAGAGAGAGCAAGAGAGGGAGAATGAGCAAAGGGGAAGGGAGGACGTTGCGTTGGGGAGGTGAGAGAGCGAGAGACGGAGCTCTTCCACTTTGACTTGATAGATTTAACTCTCATTCAAAGAGACAGTCTTATGACACATGGGAAAGAGATTCGCTTTTCTTTCCTTTTATCTGTGCTACTAGCATCTCTTCTATGTGCACAACCCACTCATGTATACATCCATTTTTGTAAAAAACACCTGAAACTCTGCTGTCCACACTCTCTGCTCTGCACACAGAAACTCACAAACCTCTAGCACTCATCTTTCCTGCTTCCCATACTTCTCCCCTTCTTTTCTTTCAGAGGTGGCTCCAGCTAAAAACCTCAGGGCTCAAGGGTTGCATTAGGGAGGTCCACTGTCTATAGTCCCCAATCACTGAGCTGTACGAAGGGTTTCAGGACACCACTATCTATCTGATTGCCTGTGTGATAAAAGAATAAAGCTGTTAAAAGAGGATGAGAAGAAGAAGCAAGAGGGGGGTGTCACCATAACAGTCTTTGGGGTGCCATAAGTTTCCCTCCCTCAGGGGCAAGATTGTGCGCCTCTGATTTCCCTGCATGCTCAGTACCCAGACTGATAAGTCCAGGCAAAGTGTGGGGGTGATTCCAGATAAGTGCTTGTGCAGTATCTTGGTGACATTTTGTTCATGACTGTGTGAGAATGGTGTGTTTATTGTGTGTTTGCTTGTGGTCCCAGGCGAGGATTACCTTAGCACTCATTATCACTCATGGTGAAGATCATCATTACAGCCCTGCTGGCCTAGCATGGCTCCCCTACATCCCTCCAGTAGCTCACTGCTAATACCCACACTGCTCTGAGACACACTGTAGGCTGCGACTAGCAGCAAAGGGCATATACTGTACATAAAATGAGAGCGTTTGATGCTTTGCTTCCATCAGGAAAAAACACCAAATATTAGCCGTAAGTGAAACACAAACATCCTCTGAAAGCACGTGCGTTGAAAGCCTGCAGATGTACGACTCTGTTGGTATTGTTTCATCTGAGTGAAAGCTGCTTACAAGCTGCTCCAGCGGTTTACAAATCTGTCTCTGGAAAACAATTTCACTTTCACAGACCTCCCTCTCCCTCACACCTATTGTTCTCAGTCTTCTGTTTCCCAAGTGGGCATTACAGCAAGCTCACCCCTTGATCTCACTTTCTGGATCAAATTCATTCTTCCGTGATAGCAGCTGCATAGCAGATTAACTGCTTTGTTATGCAAATTGTTAATGTGCTGAAGTTACTACATGTGCATGATATTGATCATATAATAAGTAAACTGCAAACTGAAACGTTTGAAGGCAGAAGGTCAGAAATATTGTGTGTCAAACTCCAGCTTTAAGCGTTACAAATAAAATCCCAAGAATAATTTAGAATTCATGAGGCTATAGATCTTTCACAGATCTTTCCAGTTTTTATTTAGACCTCTGAAGGTTTTTTTTTTTTTCCTCTGCTCAGCTCATTACCAGCAAACTTTCAGGCTGATTGTTGCCTCTGTCCACCCACTCTGTCTTATTAAACCCCTCTTCTATGTGTTATGTGTCTTATTTGATTTGTCTTTTAATTTTGCTTCTTTGATTTGCTGGTGTGAAATTAGCTCTTACATCCTGAACCACCTTTCCACTGCTACGTTTTCTGTAGCTTTTCAGTTTGACTCAATTGTTCTTTCTCACAAAGATTTGTTTGTTGGTTTGTTTGTGGAAATTCACTGAACTCTGAGTTCACGTTCTTTATTTAAAAGGTGCTTTGAACAATAGGCCAATGATGCCAGAGCTAGACACTTCTCCGATCTCCAATAATAGATGAAATCTAAAAATTTTCCTTTTATACTAATAGTAGTTTTATTATTTCTGCATCACCTGCTGCAGCTGTTTTCTCATGTGCAAATTGTAATATTTTCCTTTCATTGGAAATAAGATAATGAATAATCAAGACAATATTATCCCACGTAATTCCTACACTATGTATTTCAAATCTTCAGAAAATACTTACATTCATGAGTGAGATGGAATAAACAACTCTATGAAACCCTAGTTTGCCCCATTTGACATTCATGTAATAAATAACAATCTTAAACATGTCTCCCTTCTGTTACTACTGGGGGGGGGAGCCTTTGCAGTCTCAAAACAACCCTTATCTCGATGTCGTCTTCAAACCTCAAAACTATGCGAATCGCAGTATTCTGATCCACTAACAGCAAGCATCTCTGGTTCAGCCATCATTTTCCTTTTCTGTCTCTCTTTGTGTCACAGGCCAGAAGGCTAGTACGTGGGAGTGGAACCTAAAAGCAGACTCGATGGACAAAACAAGATGATATTTAACAAGGTTTTATTGTGCACAGGAAACATGTACAAAAGGCGACAAGAGGAATGTAGCAAGGGTCTCTGACACAGAGGAGAGGGCGGTTAGATCCAGAGCTGTGGTGCGGATGGCCGAAGGTGAGTTTAATCGGTTCGGGCTTACTTGCAGGTAGGATGTGAGAGGCTTCGGGAGAGTAGCCGAGTGAGCGTCTGGCTGAATGAAGGGGTCTGTGAAAGGTGAGGTTCCAACCTTGTGACTCCAGGAATCCAGGAGTGATGGCAGGCGAGTCCAGTGAGTAGTGCTGTTTCCAGGAAAGGGGCTTCGAGCAGGTTTGGAGAGTGTTACCAGGTGTGGCCAGCATCCAGGACATTACACAGCAGGTGAGGTTAATCGGAGGCAAGAGATCTAGGGACACAAGGAGATGGGAGTAAGTACAAGGCCCCCCCCCCAAACAAACCAAACCAAACCAAACCAAACCAAACAAAAACCATGAGCTGTGGGAGACAAGGAGGCCTAGTTACCACCATGAGGTAGCTGACAAACTAGCAAAGAGTGCAGGATTGCACTGGCCTTAAGAGTCGCTGATTGCTGTCAATGGATTACAGGTGAGAGAAGCAGGTGAGGAACCAGAGCCTCGTCCACATGGGCGGACACAGGAACTCACAGGACTCAAATGGAAGAATACCACACACTCATTCACATCATGACACTCTGATAGAACTTTTGCTGTTGGTAATCATTTGCAGTTGAGCATAAACTGAAAGGTATTTTTTATGAGTGGTATGTAAAAAATATTGTTACAAACCTTTAACCATTGTAATATGTCTAATTAGAAATGATTGTGTAAAATGTGATACAAAAACGATGAGGTTTTTATTTATGTCCATGTGTGACATCAAGTAGCAGGGAAGTGTCAGTCAGAATTCTTGGGGTCTTACCACAGTGTAAGATTTTCTTCTTTTTGCATGTGAAAGATATTTAGAAACTCAGGCTGTGACAAAGGTGATTATTCATGCTACTTTTTTTCCATTTCATTTAGGCTGCTTTAATTAATTTCTCAGTTTGCAAACCATCCTGGGATTTTTAAGCAGTGATTCAGAATGAGTCTGCCAAAGCTTTGACCAAGAGGTCCTGTGAAACTCTTTCCTCCAAGTCAAATTCAGATTCTAGTTCGAAATAATTGTGATTACCTTATAGAACCACACACCTTTCTCCATTAAAGATCTAGCTTAAATGGCCTTCATAGAGCTTTTCTAGTCTCACTGATCACTCAGAGAGCTTTACACTTTAAGCTAGGTATAACTTTTCCCCATATATTCACATATATATTGATCTGCACTAAATATTTATCTACCTTGCAGCCACACCTTACACTTACCAATTTACCAAACATGTCTTTGGACTGTAAGAGGACCTATACAGGATTTACAGATACAGGAAAGAGAAAGGCCCAAGCTAACCAGAAAATGACACTATGCCAACACTCTTTTATTATCACTGTGACCCTTTGTGACATGTAGACCTTTCAAAACCTTTTGTAGGTAGTGGTGTAGACTTGAAATGTGTTGACTCTGTGAATAGCTTAAAAAACAGTTAACCTCCTAGGACCTGGCGTCCACATATGTGGACATCACATTTTGGGTTATTTAGACCAAAATACTCAATTTTGCTCTACAAGGGCCTGATATCCACTTACGAGGACATTATACTGCTTCTGTTCTATCGAAATTTTAAACAAATATCCTCATATGTGGCTTTCATTTTTCTTAGAACCAAAAATCAGGTAAAAATAAATAAATAAATCAGGTAATTCTTTGTTTTTACATTCATCGGGTCCCAATATGCCCAAATATAAAAGAGAAATTAAAAATGCATGCCGTGGAAGAGTTCGGGTCTTAGGAGGTTAAGTTCAAGACCCAAGTATTTTAGAAGTGCTGTTGAGAAGTAATAATTTCATTTATTTTATACCTTATTTCTAATTCCACTGCCTTTATTACTTTTTATTTTGATTCGTGTTGTCTAATGAAGAAAGATGCTTAATAAGTAAAATGGTTTACGTCCACAAAGGAGGGAAACTACAATGAGGTCTTGAAATATATGCCACAGAGCAGCAAAGAAAGGCTTTTGTCACACCAAAGTGAAACTTTTCCTCCCTTTTTTACTATTTGTCAAAAAGTAATCTTGAAAACCTGAAAGCTGTCATCCAGTTCTTATTGCAAGTTGAAATATAGTCTTTAAAAGTACAGCTGTATTATTATTCATGAGTGACATCAAATCACATTTCACCTACATTTTAATGTTGACAGAAGAAAAGTGGTGGGTTGTGAATAATAATGTCATCTCAAGAGGTTCTGATTATCTTGCTGCATGCCTGGAGAATAATAAGACTCAGCAGCCCCCATAACCACACAGAAATACTACTAATGATTTTCATCTGCTTTCAACATAGTTTAGTGAGAACTTTAGCTGTTAAACATACTGTTTTTATAGCTTGGCCCAAAGCCAGTGAAACTTTTAGACTTCTTTATGCTGTAATGTACTGATTTCGATGGATGAACTTCAATCACTCATTCAATAACATCAGCGTAGAGGCACACACTCCAGGGAATATGTTCTTGCTGATCCTCTTCTCTTTAAATGCAGAGAAACATAAAAGAAAAAAAAAGTCCATCTAAGGCTTTAAAAGCTGATTTGATGTGTGATGTTGCACATAAGAATAGAAAGGGAGCTAAAGGGCAGAGAGATGGCAGAATCGATGGTTATCTCTGTTCATTTGACAGTGACATATAGAGAAAATCATTCTGCAATATGCTTAAACATTTTTTCTGGTTGCTTCCCTCCCTTTTTGCGTCACCTTTGGTTTGACATTTCTCCTTACACTGACATAGCTGCAGTGGAAAGGAGCAATGAGGTGTGGCTGAGGTGTACAAGACTATTTTTAAATGTAAACAGAGGAATTCACAACCATCGAGTCACATCTGTCTCTGTCTGCAGATCTGCCTCCTCCTTTCTTTTTTCCACACATGGCCCAAAATATTCACCCACACGCACACTCAAATACTCGGTGTCGTTCTCTATCCCATCATCCCAATTCACACTCCCTTTCAGATGTTTAATCACTGCAGAGGATTGTGGGATACAGTGCTGATAGGAAAAAAAAAAAAGTAACAAAGCTGAGCAGATATTGGTTGTGCAGTAGTCGACTCAGATTCCAGCCTCAGCAGTTCTAACCTCAGCTGACCTTGAGGTGTTGTTAGAGGGAGATGTGGAAAGCTGTCTGCCTGTCTGGCTCAGCACGGGGCCTTCCTCCTTGTTTCACAAATAAACACGTATGCACTCATCGCGTAACCTACTTGCTTTTCAATTTCCTTCTCTTAACTCAAGCTCGTGCAAAAATATACAGTGTTTTCTCTAATCCACCAATTATACTGTCTCCCTCTCTCCCTCCTTCTGTCACACACACTCGTACACACAGCAGACTAATCTCATCACTTGTAACACGTAGCGGAAATGAGTCTCTCTCTGCCATTACCAGCTGCCACTTCTACCACAATCTATTGCTCATACATCGATCAGCCACAACATTACAACCATACGTGGCTCCACCACGTGACTGAAGAATCTCTGACCCTTTGAATAATGGAAGTGAAACATCTAAGAGCTTTGGCTATCCGGTACCAGATCCACTGGGTCTTGTGGGGTAAACTCTCCATGAATTGGACTTATTCAGGTACATTCCTAGATGGTAGAATTTAGGGACGGAATCCTGCAGGGGTCTTGTTTCTTGACTATGTGTCCTCAATCCAACACAGCTGATTTAAATTGCTAAATTACTTCCTCAACATGCCTTGAAGTTCTCCAGGCTTGTTAATCAACTAATTATTTGATTCAGATGTGCTGACCCTGTGATATCTAAAATCTGCAGGACACCGGCCCTTGAGGTTTGGAGTCCCCACCCCTGTCGTAAAGGGTGTGTTTGATCTACACCCACTTTATGCACAGCGTTGTTGCTACATGTTGAGATAGCAGCATGTATGTTTCTGGAGTTTTCCAGAAACACATTGTACCAAGATGATCAGTGATGTTCATGTCACTTGCTAGTGATAATAATCAGCGATCAGCGTACAGCACATGCTGTTGCTGCAGGTCCCTGTCTGAAGGTACCAGAGCATGTAATTGTGCAGCCTATTGTCACCAGGACGCAGTGTCAAAACAACACCTGATAATAAGGGCTGCCCTTGTTTATGCTTGGGCTGGTGTTGGTCCTTGTTAGCCTCAACCACAGAGGAGACAGAAGTCATAATAGTCAAGGAAATGACAGAAAACAATTGTACACTGCAGTCAGTGGTTGTATTGTGCATGCATGCCTGTTGATCTTTGATTTACATGTTTTTTTTAAACACTTCTTTCTCTTTATAACGAACTCCACTGTCACCTGTCCTGTTCATGCTAACTTTTCAACCAGTCAGCATTCTACCTTAACATAGCCTCATCACATCAATGTTGGAAATGATCCCCAGAGATTTTAATCCATATTGAGATGCTGGAGATTTGTTGGCTGCACATCCATGTTATGAATTTCTCATTCCACCACATTCCAAAGCAGCACAACTGGACTGAGATCTGGTGACAGAAAACTATTATTATTGTCATGGTCAAGAAACGAGACCTTGGTGACATGGCGCATTGTCCTGTTTGAAACAGTCATAAAAAGATGGCTATGCTGTAGTCATAAACGGATGGACATGGTCATCAATAATACTCGGTAGGCTGTTGCATTTAAATGATGCTGAGTTTATACTGAAGAGCCCAAAGTGTGCCAAGAAAATATCCCCCACAGCATTACACCACCCACAGTAGCCCAAAATGTTGATACAAGGCAAGATGGATTCATGTCTGTGACTCAGTTTCATTTTCTCTGCTGACAGGAGTGGCACCCGTGTGATCTTCTGCTGTCGTAGCCCATCTGTTTCAAGGTTTGACATGTTGTGTGTTCAATAGATCGTCAGTTTCTGATCCACCAGAACCAAGAACCATGCCATGCTGAAAGTCACTTAAATCACTTTTCTTCCCCATTCTGATGCTCAGTTTGAACTTCAACAAGTGGTCTATTTGTAGTCCTTAAAAATGTGGTTGGTAAATGTATATTAAATCTATTACAGGCCCTGTGGTCTTCAAGTGCTTACCTGCCTTACCATCTCTCTATGTATCCTTACCTGTGCGCCCTGCACCTGCAGTCATTTGTTATTTGCCTCCTGCACTTAAGCTCCAGTGCATCCTCCTGTTCTTCGCCATATTGTTCTGTCTTCTTTTTTAACTCATTTCAAATAATCAAAAATCTTATGTGAAAACAGTGCAAAGTGTGATTAATTGCCTCAAGTGACGTTACCTGAGTGGTTAGTATCCACTGTTGGGAATGTAAGTAACAGATTCTGGCAAGGTAGAACGTGACAAGGAACATCTGGTATAAAAAATGATGATAATAATAATAATAATAATAATATAATAATAATAATAATAATAATAATAATAATAATAATAATAATAATAATAATAATAATAAAAGATTGCTTCTTTGCAATAAATTGCATTTTTGCATTTCCCACTATAGACAATCTCACATATTTTTTAAAAATAATTTTAACCTTAATCACCCAAATAAAATAGATCAGCAATTTAAACTGTTTTATTTGTTGTTTTTGTTGTTTATTAAGGATAAAAAAAATGCCCTGAGCAAGTCTAACATTAGTAAGATCTTAACAATGTGTCGAAAAGGGATAACTAAGCTGTGGCACGTAGGAGTAACCCGACAAAAAGTTTTATGGATTAAAAGGTCATCTTTTGCCTCATGAAGTGAAGTAGAAGCTAAAGTGCGAGCGAGAAAGGGATTAACCCTGTCCCCTAGGACAGCAGGATATTGTACGTGTCTGTTTCCACAAGTGGGTGTGTATGTCTGTGTGTGTTCAGGAATAGCATATGTGTATTCCTCTCACTTCGTCTGTGCATGTGGGATGCACTAGGTAGGTGGAAGGTCGTCTGGCATTTAAGTGTTTGACAGTATCACAGGCGTGTGTGAGTGGGAGTTGGGAGTGCGTGGGTGTATAAGCGTGGGCGAGGGGAAGATGATATGGTGGGGGTGGGGTGGGTGGAGAAAAAGGGTGTGTTTTTGTGTGTGCGTGCTTGTGATAGGAGGGATATCCACTGAGTCACAAAGCAGATACTGCAGATGCGAGTGGGTGTTCTCAGTCTCAGCAAGGCCAGGTTTATCCAGCAGCCCAGTGGAAGCCCAGGGATACATTCCCATCTCGCTCTCCACTGAGGACTCCACAGCCTACCAGCTCATTACCAGCCTCAGGCTAAACTGTGAACGTTTGTATATATACAGCCTAACTGGTACGATGCCAGGCCACATATTGTAGCTTGGTGAAAGCACTGGCATTGAAGTCTGTGATATGTCAAAGCAATGCATCATCATCATCATCTTGAATTGCTCATCACACAGTGGAGGAGAGGGGTTAGGTGTAGGATGATGAAAGGTTTGCCTGATTGTAGCTATTTCTAAAAGAGTGTGATGAGAGGTGTGATGCTTTTGAAGGAACACAAACTGTGTTTTTTATCTTACAAATGCACGTACAGTAGCGCTATCTGAAAGTTATTCTTTTGTGGGTGAACATTTCAATAACGTTTGTGACTCCTGGGCAATAGAACCCCCCCACCCATCATTAATAAATGCACAAACCAATTACTCTTCAAATCAGTTATTCAATTTTCCCATTAATTACCCATCCAAGCAATCAGTTAACAGAATCAGCCAATTACTGTTGATCCAAAAACAATAATCAAGCTCCTTTCTCCTGACACTGCTCTGCCCTCCTTCCATCTCAATAGATAAATGTGATGGGAGAAATACTGTAGCTACAGCATCTGATGTTTCTGACTACAGGGTAGCCTGGGGCCAGTTTTCATCATTACTTCCATGTTCTTTAAGTATTCTACTGTGGCTTGCTTTTGACACATTGGTGGTATTTTCAGTATGTCAGGTATCTGCATGTAATCAGCTTTAACAGTCAGAAGCACTGTAGCATCAAGAAGTCAGGACATAAAGTCTGTACTGGTTCACCTGGCTCTAACATAGATCAAACAGCAACAGGCTGACGGTTTATAATGAGCTTATTTGAGGTGGCATTTAGAAGTATGTGACAGTTAACCTTTATTGACCAAAATGAAAAACAGAAATAGCTGTAGAACTTTTTAAATGAAGTTTGGAGTGTGTGCCCAGTAGAATAACATTTCACTATTTAACTTTAATAAATTAAAGCAAAAAAGGACACATTTAAAAGATTTGTCATTTGTTAATGTTAATGTCACTTGGTGTAATTTCCATGCTTTTTCACTATAAACATTTGGAAGCAGGAACTAATT
>NW_024582472.1:1077915-1141709 GCF_018398535.1 Haplochromis burtoni
CAAAACCACTGAGTTTGCTAAGTAAACTTAGTGTCAGTCTAAACTGGTGATATCACTATGAGTGTAACACCATCTATGCAGGCACACATGAGACACCCAAAATTAACCACTGCTCATCCAAATAAATTCAAACTCAACACTTACTAGGGTCCCCAGCAGCATAATGCCAGACTGTAGACTGATTTAGTTATCTACTTAGATTCTTAATGATCTTCCTAATGATAAGTGAAGAACACATCTCATTAAATACCTTCTTCCCAATCACCATAGGGCAAAAGGAAGGTACAACCTGGACACATCACAAGACCATTAGAATCACCAGTTAAACTAACCAATGCAAAATGTCTAAAATAAAATAATAATAGACAATTTCAGATGGAATATGTACATGAGAATCTAATCTCTTAGTTAGTAGCTGTTGTGTGATCAATAAATAACAGTGTGTCACACTGTGTCCCCTAGTTTGTACTTGTCTGCACAAATTAGTGGAATTACAAAATTATGTAATAAGCCTGAACAATAAAGTCATGTTTTAACATCAAAGGTATGCCTCTGAATGAATGTTTTACCTAGAGATCAGTCTGCTGCCTAATTAGGACAAAGATACAACAAAAACATATCATAAAGAGTTCTAGTGTTTTCTGGCTTGCGAACAAAGCTTGCACAGCTGCTAGGTGGAGATTTTTTTTTTGGGGGGGGGGTTTAAGCAACACTAGGCTGCAAAAGTGACTTTTTAAAAGCTGAAAATATTATAACAAAGAGTCTCTGTATTGGATCAAACCTCCCCTCTAGAAGAAAAAAATCCTCTTTTAGTGATAGGGCAGGGAAATTATGTCTCTTAATTGACCCAAAAAATGTGAACAAATCTATCTATATTACACCCACATAATAACCAAAGTGATTAACCCTCTACATTACATTATACCACCATCTGATATTCGTCGCTTGTATGTGTGGCCACTGTTGCAATATGTCATGCTCTGTCAAAACTGCTCCCTGTGGTCATTGCCTGTTTCCTCTATTTCATCATCTTGGTCTCATTATAAGTACCATCCTCTTTCTTGCATGTCTTTTTTATTTATTTTTCATCTCTCTCTCGCTCTCTCTCCTTTATATTCCACCACCCATGACACCATCGGCATGCAGTATAATCACATCCTTCCTTTTCTCCTCTCTTTCTCATACTAGCTCCCACAGTTTCTCTTGTTCTTTCTCTCTCTCTCCCTCTTTCCATCTAATGAGAAACAGTAAAACCAAGCACAAGGGGTATCCCTTATGGTCTAGGGGACAGTGGTAGAGGCCTGTTTATTTCAGAGTGATTAACACACAGTGCCACAGTTCCACATGCACCACCAGTGGCTGGCAAATGAAGTATCTGACAAATGAATGGCAGTGGAAGAAGAAACTGAACACAGAGGAAGACTTAATGGATGTCCATATAACTGCTTGCCCTTGTGTACCACAGAGCTAAAGATGTTTTGTGGATGTGTTCAACATTTCAAACTGGTCTACCACATATGACTTTTTACATTTTCCATTTTACAATATCTAGATCAATACATTACAGCTATTTGGTTTCCCCCCTTAATATTACACTTGCATACTTCTTAACTACCTTGTCAAATACATTGAGATGTAAACTAGTCCATGAAGTGTATCATTGCTATACTGCAGTGATGTTACTGGGATGAAGTCAAGGTGGATGGCTTGGGGGTACGAAGTAAAAGTTGAAGCAACAAATGTGTTCAGCTGTGTTTTTAGATTTAAGCTACAGAAAAAAAAAACCGCTTGTTAAAAGTATGGTTGATTTAACAAACCCAGAAAGAATGATTACATCACAGGTCTCTTCATCTGTACAAATCATTTTAGCACTTCTTGCTACCACCAAATTTACCATGTTGCTCCACTATCACCACATATTTCCAGCAGCCACATATGTTATCATAAAGTTTGCACAGTGCATGCTGTCACAGTCATGTAGAAATCTGAAATATTATGATCACAATCATTAGAGGTTTCCTTAGAAATTAGTTAATTTAAACTTGCACTAGACAGCCAAAAAATTTAATAGACTGGACAAGCAGTTTTTGAGCATTCACACACAGTGTGCAGATTTCCACGTAGTGCAAATCGTGCTCTCCGTGGGCTGCGCAACAATAAATAAAGGACAAATAAAAGTAATGACTGAAGCTGGTTAATGTAACGTCAAATACCTCATACAACTAGTGGCTTCATAAAAAGATCTGCTTATTGTTTTTACGCTAGTATATTTAGGTTAAAAATTGACACGTTGATAAAGAAAAAGAATATATAACTGATTTAAAGACTCTGACATAATGACGCCATCAAACTATTTGATTGGCTTTATCATAAAGTACATGCATTTTACTCCGAAGTTCCATTGTTTTTCTCTGCATTTGCTTTGTGATCTTCTTCTGGTTGTCTTTCTGTGTCACTTTTCAACAAAGAACATCTGCAGTATTATTTTGAGTGCCTCTTCATGCAAGGGGCTTTCAGGGTATGATCAAGATGAAGGGCCTTAGCCATTTGAAAGACAATGCATTTCTTTATATTTTTTCCCAGGCAAAATGCAAGTGAGCTCCCTACATCTTTATTTAATTTAGACCGTTTTAATTCAAAGTCACTTCTCTTCACAAAGCAAAGGGTTGATCCAGTTCATTTAAAGCATCTGAGACAGCTTTGAGCTGCTATGGCAACCAAGAAAGATAAGGAATAAGCAATCAAGTAATGTGACACTTTTTGACAGTCATTATTGCTAGCCCAAAGCTCTTGGGCAACAGCAGCAAATTTAATGCATTATAATAATAAGCAATTGTGCGTGCGTGTGTGTATAACAAGTACGCTGTGAAAAGCTAAAGTTAGATTGGTACATCTGCTCATGATGATTCAGCATCATGTGATATTCCTGCGATAATTTCTTCATCAGTAGCACCCTTTGGTAACCTCTGATTTGCCTATTCATTATTGCCCTTCAATCACCTTTTTATTGTCTGTTGTAAACTCTTCATTGAGAGTGACGCTTGTGGCTGTTACTTCTTATGTGCTTAACATTACAGGCAACCTTTTAAAATTGACATTTTGCAAGCATTCTTGCTATTTTTGATTTAATATGCATGCAAATAGGGATTATAGCAAGCTGTAAACGAGTGCCAGAACTAAAAGGGATGGGTTATATGGGAGGGAGGGTTGTGGGGAAAGAGCTGGGCAAAATATGTGATAGCTTTATTAGTTGAACAATGCATTTAAATCCCTTGTCATTGGGGGCCAACAATTGTTTTCAAATCCAGAGGTAGCAAAAGCAAAGTGACACTTAAGAATAAAAGTGCAAGCAATTTTCATAACCAAGGTCATACATTGTCTTTTAAATTAATTATACTGGAGTTGTAAATTTTATATTTTAAGAACATACAGAACAACATAAGCCCATGAAAATAGGCATGCATAGCATCTGTATCAAAAGCATTCAATGTAATGCAATGTTATATCAAAAGCATGCCAAACTACAGCTATATACAGTATAACCTAAGCATTGCATTGTGTTGGCTACTCATCTTTTTACCTGCAAAGCTGCTGTGAAGTTAAAGATGGCTGTCCTGACTGAAGTTGGCTTTGGCTGATTGCTTCTGTAAGGCCAAAAGAGATCTAGTCAGGAACACAAATTAAAGCATCCTACAAAACATCCTCTAAGTTCTTCACTGGCTCTCTAGGGGTGTTAAGCTCCTGCAGAGTCCCCCAAGTCCAAATCTATTCTCATAACTGGGGTTCCTAAACAAGCTAACTGTTATGTTTTGGCTAATTCTGTTAGCTACCTACTAAATATCTTAAATATTTAAAGCCTAACAAGTTTTTTATCAGATGTGTACATTATATTGCTTTATCTATGCTTTGGGATAGATCTGCATTGCCTCTGGAACAAGGGAGATTGATATCTGTGCTCCATGAACTATCTGCCTATTGGCAAGGTTGCACCAATCACTGAAACTAGTTGCTGCTTACGTACATGTTCTTGAAGGATGTGATTTTGCTACACAATGAGATGTGGAGCACAAGATCAACAAGCAGTTCTTTATGTTTATTGATAGGCTCAAAAATGTGCAACTATGATTCAAGGCAAGTCGCATAAGTGGAGTAAGTCTGAGTGAGGAACAGTGAAGAGTAGACAGGCAGGTTATCTAAACTTAAAGAGGTTGCTGATGCAAGAGTGATGATTTGGATCATGGGGGAGAAGTAAGGTAAAACTGGTGGGAAGACACACTTCAAAAAGTCTGCATTTCTAGATTGACTAGAAACAAAGCACAATAGAGGCGATACTATGGCAAAGCTGGCAGAATAATGTGGCAACGAGTGGTTGTAAGGGCTGTTGTTTAAATCCAGCAAGTGATGAGTTGAATGTGAGCAGGTGTATCATCCAGGGAGCCAGTGTAAGACCATATCTCTAGGGAGGCAATACAACAGAGAGAGAGAGAGCAAGGGAGTGGAGGGAAAGATAGAGCCAAGCAGAAGAGAAAGAGGCAGGTCAGCACTGGAGGCAAACGGGATCAGAGCAAAGACTGCACCCTGACTTACCAAACTCCGACAGATCTCATGTACCTCAGATCTTCAGGCAGATTCATACTTCAAAAGTTTAGGCCTTCATCTGATGTAAGCTCCACTTAGCTCCTTAGTGGGTAACACTAAGCGAAGGTAACACAGTTAAATTTAACACTTTATTGCTTACAATTTCACAAAATGAAAAGAAAAGAAAGCGGGAAAAAAAAGAAAATGACAAATGGTTTACAATCACAGCCAAAATTCACAGGTGAAGCAGGTAGGGTAGACTGAAGTTGGTTGTCACACTTCTTAGTTAATCAATCAACACTTAAGGTGGTGGCCCCAAATGGGTATTAATTGTAACAAAAAGCAATTAACCACCAACAACAACAACACTCTGACACAAGGTGTGGGGTTGGGTGTCCCAACAGTTATCAATGGGGTTTCTGTTAAAAAATACTAACTTTAGTAAATAACACAACATAACTGTTATTAAAGCAGCAAAAATAAGTGAGAGCAGATTCACATCCAATGGTTGCTTTTTGAACTGACCTATCATTGATATCATTAAAACGGGAAATAGGGAATATGGTGTCATTGCACATTTGTAAGCAAGTAAAATTCTGGATGTTGAAATAAGCTCATCCTGTTTCTGTTCCTGCTAACAGGTGGTGGGCTCTCAGCATGAAATCAGTTTTCTTTCAATATGAATAGGTGGTCATGTACAGCCGAGATAGTGCCATCATAGTAGGCTTTGGTAATTGTAATCTACTTACAATGAACATCATCTTACATTCTAATAGCAGAACAGGAAGTGTATGGGTACCAAGTGTTGCAAGAAAAGGGACAGTTTGCGAGAGATGAACAAAGAGGATGCAAAGGCTCCATCTGCTGAGAGCATATGTTGGAATTTATATTTTTGGAATTTATATCTTCTCAGTTTTGGCACCATGATCCTCATCAACTACACGGACAGGAGCTTAAAGTGTAAATAGTATGAATCACATTTTTCACATTAATATTCAAGTCATATCCCAAACATGTTAGTATCCAATGCTACTATGACTGATCCCCAATTTGAGAAGCTTAGTTGAGTCAGTCAATGGAGAAGAAGCGTAATGCTTATATCCATAAATGTAGATTGTCCATATTTATGGATATTTATACATGTCAGGGACTGAGACAGAGGTAGACAGATGTATTCAGCACTATGTGGAAATGTCAAGTACGTCTCTAAACAGTTGTGACACACTAAGTGATGATCAAATGACATTTATAGTATTCCAGGCTGCCAAATCTTCCCCATAGCAGCCAAGCAGACAGAGGTTAGTGCAATTTAACCTCTGCTCATTCTCTTATCCTTCGGACCACATACAGCATTGGAGAGGGTGATTATACTCAGAAAAATGCATAAGCCAGTTTATTATGTATTGAACCCTACTTGGCTGAGCCACTATATTGATGCACAAAAGCAAACACAATGTACAGTGGGTCTCTTTACCCTCAATATTGTCCCTGTAGGTGCAATTTTTGAAACGTAATGCTTGTCTAGTTAATGCAATGTGTGTGTCTGTGTACATGTACCTCTGTTTGCAATTCCTAGTGCATGAATCATACAGAATCAGTCAATTACAATTACAATTCCAACTCTTTTTTTCAGTCTTCCAACTCAAATACATCACTTCAAACATCAAACTAATGTTACAATACAGCTCTGTGCTCTCCTCCCACACATACAACTCCTCCTCTGGAGAGGACCAACAAGAAATGAGATTCCACATTGAGCCAATTAAGCTGATGGGTAGCTGCTGTGCTGGCACGAGCATATGTTTACGATCTCATTATAAACACTCTTCCTTGTTCTGATAGGGACCGCCTCATCATTATTCTGTGTCGAGAGTAATTCCCAGGCCTTTAATTTGGCAAGGCAATAAAAAGAGCCAGCCCTCCAGAAGTGGGAACTTGTACTGAGATTGTCAGAAGGTCACCTGCGATTCAGGTGGTGGTAGCAGGTCATGCTGCTGGCAGTGTGGAAAGAAGATGAAGGGTTAAAGTGCTGCAGCAGTTTGGGAGATGTTTCACCATTGTTAATTGAACATGCTTAAAGGTGTGAAATACAGGGATTCCCTTGCAAAAATGTGATGTCATCATTGCAAATAGTGATGGTAGAATAAAATCTATCCTTCCAGTGGAAATTAAACATAAGCTAAACTAAACAACTAAACAATCTTTAGAGAAAAGCAGACTATGGTGAAGATTTCATTTGAGAAGTTTAACTGGAATTAAACTGGATAAATTCAAATTAATACAGTTGTAGTGTGTGAACACCCATAGTTAAAGATTGCAGAGATGGCAACTGGGACATGCATGGTCACATTGTGACAATGGTGACAATGGTGAAGTGTATTACTGGAGTTGTTTCAATGTGGGGTGGAATTACATCAGGTTACATCAGGGATCAGCTTTGAGCCCCTTCTTGTGGTAATGGACAACTTAACAGATGAAGTCAGGCAGGAGTCTTTGTGGAGTATGATGTTTGCTGACAAAAGCCACCAACAACACTGATGGTGTTTGCACACAAAGATGAACTCAAAGTGATAGAAATGTTTGGTGCACACATGGGGCACTGTACTTTGAATTAAAATGGTTAATAAAGGATTTAAAGGGTTAAAGATCAAATATAGAACGTTTCATGAACATTCATGAATCTTGGGTCTTGAGCATAACACAAGCAGCAGCATACATCCACGTGATTTACGCACACTTTCCCAGTATGGATTGACTCGAGGAAAAGGCAAACTTGAAATACTTGGAGGTAAAAAAAATAAAACGAATATCATAGTGGAAAGTTTGAAGGTAAAAGTTTCCCTGCACAATAGAAATGTAGACTTAACCTTAAAATGAGCCATGTCCACTACTGTGATAGTCACTTCACCTTGGAGTGGCAATAGTTTAATCTTGACACTTTGCTCAAATTCATTGCTTTGAAGTGTGGGGGATTTGAGTGGGGTTGAACCAGATCAAATTTTACTCAAGACTCTGCAAAGATTTTGGTGGCACTCAACATGAGGTATTCATACTGTCACCTTGATTGACTCAATAGGCTGTGAAAACCAGCCGTTGGCAGTTCACATGGAGTCCTCTCTTTCTAAGCATCAGCAGTCAGCCAGTCAGCCAGGCAGCCATGCAGCCATCCGGTTGTTAAGTGAAAGTGAATCTCCATCAATAATGATTAGTTGGTGCCAAGCACTCTGTCTCACCCTTTATCTCCAACTGTATGGATATAGATGGTTGTTTCTTTTTCACCAATATACAACCTAATTGCTTCTTGTGACCAGTCAAGAATAGAAAAGAACGTTTACACACTGCCTTGCGTACCAGTTTCTGGAAGGAGCAGGATCATACATTATATCAAGTGTCTGCAGTTTCTGGAATGAATGAGATAGCAGCTAATTATTTGTAGCCATGTTTTCTGTTACCCTATGCTCTGGATGTAAAATGCAGCTTTATTTTCCAGTGTTTTTTTTGTCACGCTTGTTGGCCAAATTTTGCAGAACTCTTGAGAATACAATTGTTAATTCTGCTAGCCTTTTCTCACAATTAAACCCCACCTTCACTAGCCTTCAAGTCAAGGAATTCTCCAAAGGGTTTCTTGCAAGTAAACAAATATCAGCCTGTGTGTCCTCAGCTCAATGGCCACCCAAAGCTAAGCAGGCCATGCATACATAGTTTACAACGTGTAGGCTGCAAACAACATGCTATGCTGAGCCCATTGGCTGTTATGTCAAGATGAGTGGACAGGAGAAAATTAGATTTTTTTCGACCTACTGAGTTAGTTATACACATCCTATTATAGATGCAGCAAGGTTTAATTCATAGACTGAAAATAAACAAAATTTGCAATAGCTTCAAAAATGCAATCTAAGGTAATCTGTAAACAGGCAGAGAGGCAATAGCCTTGTGAGAGCATTTGATTGGCACATTCATTTTTCTTATTTAGCTGCAGAACTACTTCCCTCACCCTTTTACTTTGAACAAATCATATTTGTGTTTTGCTAGGTTATACGTATGTATATACACACTAAAATTCAACTGTAAAGGAAACCACTTTCTCTATAATGCACCATAACTAAAAGCATTTGTAGAAAATAGAAAATGGATTACTTTAATGTGCAGTGCAAACTGCATGGCAGAATAGATATTGACTCGTTCCTGTGGACCCCCCACAAGTGCAGAGAGACAGAGAGAAAAAATAAAAGCAGTCAAGTAGTAAGTGTAATAACACCCATGAGAGGTACCTCAAAAAACATATCTGCAAGTCCCATCCAAGACCCCTGAAACATTACTGCGGTCAGTGGTGGGGAATCAGATGTGATGATCCTTTAAAGATCAGTGATGGGTTTTTATCTCTTTTTCTCCCATTTAGGTCTTGCTCTGTCTAACTATTTCTGAGTGTTTACTGAGTGCAATTTCTGATATAGGACCCTTCTGGTGAGTCGGAGGGCAGAGGTCTCTGGAGAGAGTGCATCCTGTAATTCCTCTAAACAAATAGATAGCGGGTTAGCCAAAGAGCATCTGTTGTGGCACAAGACCAACAACACACAGCTGCCTGGCTGGATGCAGCCAATCTGCCTCCAAGACATGCTCAGGAGGATAGAGATCAGAGAGAGAAACAGAAAGAGACAGACAGAGAATTTGTGTGAGAGAACACTGTGAGTGCTGAATAGGGAGAGGGAGAAAAATGTATGTGAGAAAGACGAGGTAGCAGAGCTGCAGAGAGAAAAGCAAGTAAACCTGAAGGACACAGTGATAAAATGATTCAGAGTGGGAACGTGGTATGTGTGAGGGAGACAGAAATCCTGCAGATATATGCCAATCCCTGAGTCTAGAATTGAAATGTATCCAAGGCATAATACAAGATGCATCACATTTCTATTCTTGATAGTTGCAAGCGTAAACACATCATAAAAGTCCAACACAATGTTAGTATCTTCTATAACCATGCTCTAAATCCTCACAGTGCATATTTTACACCATATAAATCAATTTTCTATTAGCGATTCAGAAAAAAAGTACTTTTAAGTACTCGACATTTGTGTAGTTTTGATAAATAAAACAAAAGTTATCTTTCTTTTTGCACTCTCCAAGCCTTTAGTGATTTAAAAAAAATACAGTTTAAGAATTTATGACATTAAAGATCTAAGCAGCTGAAAAAACTAGATGCTGACCATGTTTTTAGAGACTTATTTAAATACTATTGACATGAATTATTTGAAGTTTTGAAAGTGACGGGAATCGGTGTTAATAGTGGCCACATGACATGTTCTGATTCACTTAAGGTCTCATTACAATAGTCCAAGAAAGATCTATAGAGTGCAGCAAATCTTCCACCATTACATACTGCAGTATTTTTACAGTAAAACTCCCACTGGCAGTATGACCCAGGGGGTCAACTTCACAGTGCACAACCCCTTTAATGTGTGAAAACCAAAACAACACAAACAAAAAAATAAGCACAGTCTTATGCTGCTGTTGCAGGCTGTTCCACAGTTTGATTTTTTGATTTTAAAGACGCTGGAGATCCAGTTTTTTAGAAACATCCAAAGCCAAAAAGGTGAAAAGCTTCATCGTGAACAATTTTATTAACTAATTGTATGTTTGTTTGGAAAATCTTTATCTAAGAATCAGCCAGTGTTAGCAAAAATAATCTAGTGAAGCTAAAAATAAATGGGCATAACATGGAAATACTGTTATGCCCATTTAATGCAACTAGCTCAAATTTGTACTTGTGAAAATTATTTCTCACCAATGAAAAAAGTGTCTGTGCCAACACATCAGTATTTATAATATAATATTAATTTATTTTAGTCGTGTACACTAAACAAACAAATAGACAAAACAAACGACAGTTGTACATATTGATTGCTTTTAAATTCAATATCCGGTACATTTTATCCACAACTGTTAATCCATACTGATCACACTATACAGGGGCAATGCCTCACTGCAGGATGTAAATCAAAGAGTAAATACAGGCAGGAGTACAATCCTGCCTGTATTTACTGTACATCAGTGTATTGAATCTACTCATTGATTGTGGGCTACAGCTTTATCATTGCTTAAACGATCAAGCTGACATCATTCTGTATCTTGCTGTGTGGGTCACCAAGCTCACAAAAACAGTTTTAATTAACCCAGATCTCTGTGGGGTGAGTTTTTCCTAATCCTTATGTGATCACGGCTGGACACCACCACCCGCTTGTGTTGATGTTACGCAACTCTTCCTGCTAGCCAAGAGACATTATGCAAACACACACACACACACACACACACACCTAATATGCCCTCCCCTCTTTTAAGAATCAATGTGCTGTGAAAGAGTTTATAGCTGATAAATACAGCTGTTGGCAATGTAGCTTGCACTTCTCTTCTCTGTTTCATTTGCTTTCTGTTGGCATGCTTTATCCAGCATTGGGAATAACCAATTATAAAGCAATATAATGTCAAAAATGTGTCATCTTATCTGGAGTACAGTGTATTGGAAATATGAGTAGTAAATGTCAGGCTTTGGTGTCATTTCACCAGAATCAAAGGGTAAAGTCTTTTTTCTCCAGTCACACATGGTTGCATTGATGTTTAACTGTCACAAAGTCTTTCTCTGTGGTTTTTTTTAAAAAAAAAGCACCACAGAGAAAGCAGAGACATGTCTAATTCAAGGCCAATGCAGCCTCAAAAGCCCAGAATGCAATGCAAGAAATGTTGTCCTTTAGGAAAAACACACTGTCACTTTTAAAATAAACAAGCTTATATTTTATCTTGGACCATAATATTTAAACAGATGTAGATGAGAAATAAGAAAATAGATAAACAAAAGGTCATCATGTAATATATTTGGTATAGGGCAGATTGTGATACTGGGTTACCTATTTTATAGATTTAGAGAATTACATGTTATATGCCAATTGCTCTACAAGCATGCCTAAAATAATTGCATTATCTTCATGTAAAATTTTAACTTTGAATAATAACAAATACAAAAAAGAATCACCTCAGAGCTGAAATTGAAAAAGAGCTCACTTAGTTTTAATATCTGTTTTGAGTAGTCTCCATTATCGTCTCATAACTGAGCATGCTCACTAGGAGCTCTACCATAGACACTAATGCTTTCCAGCATGCCCTGTAGGGTGCCTGTATACACCTTAGTGAACTGTGTGTTTTTCTTATTAAGGACAAGATTTCTCTTCCCAGTCACACTTGGTGCAGGTCAACCTATAGACTGTAGTAAAAACTATTTGTATTCTGAAGTGTTCTTCACTGCAAAGTGAATCAACTGAGTTAGCATTAGTGGAAGGACTTCTGAGTATCAGTTTCCTGCAATTCTATCTTAAAATGCTTTTCATGCTGCAGGGATTTTCATGTCTTAGGAAGAAATGCAGCGCTAATAGTGTTAATAATGGCTTTATTTCAGCAAGTTGAACCATTTAACCATGCCAGTGAACTATTATAAACAGGGATACGTCATACTGACATATCCTTGTTTATGTAGCCCATACTTCCAGAGCTCTGAGTGCTCCGGGAGTATGGTGAGTTTGACCCATTGCTACAGGCCATTCGATCTTTATACAACCATTGCAAGAGCTTGGTCCGCATAGCCGGCAATAAGTCGGACTCATTCCTGGTGGGTGATGGGCTCCACCAGGGCTGCCCTTTGTCACCGATTCTGTTCATAATTTTTATGGACAGAATTTCTAGGTGTAGCCAAGGCTTTCACTTGGGTGTTCTCAGGATCTCATTTCTGCTTTTTGCGGATGATGTGGTTGTGTTGCCCTAATCAGGTGTTGGCCTCCAGCTCGCTTTGGAATGGTTCGCAGCCGAGTGTGAAACGGTGGGAATGAGAATCAGCAGATTGACAGACAGATTGGTGCTGCAGCTGCAGTGATGCTCACGCTGATAGGGTGAGCAGTTCGGCCATCCGGGAGGGGCTCAGAGTAGAGCCGCTGCTCCTCCACATCGAAAGGAGCCAGATGAGGTGGTTCGGCATCTGACAAGGATGCCTCCTGGGTGAGGTGTTCCAGGCATGTCCCACCAGGAGTAGGCCCTGGGGCAGACCCAGGACACACTGGAAAGATTATATCTAATGGCTGGCCTGGGAATGCGTTGGTGTTCCCCCGGACAAGCTGGAGGAGGTGGCTGGGGGAGAGGGAGGTGTAGGCTTTTCTGCTTAGGCTGCTGAACCCGTGACCCGGCTCAGGATAAGTGGAAGAAGATGGATGGATGGATGGATGGATAGATGGATGGATGGATGGATACGTCAGAATGCAGTGCAGTTTGTTCTCTGTATATAATGTAGCTCCTATTAGATAGACATGGCATAATTCTAATAACAGTTGAGTTAAAAGACAGGACTGAATTTTAAAACTCCTATCTAAAATGATCTAAATTCATTCAAACAACTAGATCGAATTTTTAGCCATGAAGAATGCCCTGTGTTCTGCATCCAGTAACCTTTAATATGTTACATTCATAGCAGGTGGTGGTATATTGTGATAATATGAATGAGGAGACGGTACAGGTGGATAGATGCTTTGCTATGAATCAGTTCAGCAATATTGATAAAGTGATGTTCATATTGTGAACCATGGATGACCTTATTATTACAGTGTGGATGTATAGTAGATGCCTTGTAAATAAACTCTGAAAAGGCAAAGCAAATATCTTACTGTTTGTTATAGCACCACATTTCTTTATTTATCTTCTTGTAAACTTCCAATAAGCAAATATCTAAAAATCACGGCATAGTCAGCTGTTTTTGTTGTTACAGTCAAAATTGCAGGGACATTAAAACTGTTATTTTCACCACTTTGCTCAGGCTCATTGCTCATCCGCATGCACAGGAGATTTCATTGTCGCAATGAGAAAACCTGAAAGTGACATAGCAGCTTAATTCACTCTGATTTGCCATATTCAGTATGTCTCAGCACGTTCAAGCACAACATGAAGCGATTTGCAAGTGTTGAACACTGACAGCCGATGTATATACGTTATGGGCTTTGCAAAAGCAACAAACACATCAATCCCTCAAGGACGCCATTTTTGTTAATCCTACTTCTTTAGACTGTCATGCGGGGGGGGGGGGTTAAAAATTAATTTCATCACTTTAAAGCTCCCTATTGCTACAATCCCTTAGTTCCTTTTCAAACTAAAACATCTTCCCTGAAACCATTAATCTCTATATTGTACATATCTGATGGTAAGTCAGAGGGCTTGAAACATATTAGTCTCTCCCTTTAAAAAGAGAAGCCATCACATTTCTTCATTAAACCTCAGCTATAGCTAGTATGGCAGTCTTTTAATCTGGTGGTTTGGTACTTTAATCTGCCTCACATATGGCCTTCGAGATAAATCAGACAAGCTTCACTCTTCCCTGTACAGCACTGCTCCACTGGGGTTATCAACATGTTTTTCCCTCAGCAGTAATAATAACTATAGCTGCAATAAGCCAAAGTCAAGTCTCATTTACACTTTCTGCACTGTAGGGTCTCCTCACACTTAGACAGCTTCTTCTGTCACCTATTAGAAAAAGAGAGCGAATCTACTTCTCACTTAGCTTGAAGCAGGTGTTTCTATGGAATATTGTGCACTTATTTGTATGTGCTGCAAAATGAAGTTGTAAATAGATGTGACAAGTGCTCGTCTATGCTGTCAGAATAATTTACAATTTTTAGCTCACTACTTCTGGGCTCGGTTTTAATGTTTTGCAAAATTGATATGTCCACCTTCTCAAGCTTAACTTCAACATAGATGATTTAAACTGTAATGAGGATTTGCCTAACTTTTTTTTTTTTACCAGAAATATAGATAACTATGTAACAGCCACATTTCTAGCAGTTTGTGTGACTAGGCTTTAACCTCAAATTCACATATATGAGTAGGCATATACACTGGATGTCTGATTAGCTGATCGAAGTTAACCAGAAAAATTGTGGGTAAAAGGAAAAAGAGAGGAAGTAGAAGTATCTAAAGCATAACATAGCATTTAAAAAGTGAAACAGTGAAAAGCTGAAGGTAGAAGAAACCAGGATTAGTCTGCTGATGCTCAAGGCAATTCTTCTTGTGCCATTCTTTTTTGTGAACCTATTATATTGACATGCAAATGTATAATGCTCATGTATGTTTCCAAATCTGCATTTTCATGTTTCTCTGGGAGATTTGTCCTTCCAAATGTATAATCATATGACTAGTTTGTGATGTGTCTATGAAATCCTGTTCAAGAACCCACGATTTTTATGCAGTTACTTGTAATGCAATTTGAATAAGTGAAAAATTAACCCTATCATGGGATTACACATGATAGTGCTGCATATACATCTGTGAAACCTTATCTGGAAGTGCCGCTTTAGCTCACATAATCCTTGGCATTGCTTGCCTCCATATGACACCAGCCAACACCATTAATTTAAATATCTTCCTCAAAGATGTCTTCATTTCCCCAGATACTTTCAAAGAAAACATCATCAATCATGTGGTCCTCTTGAGCTCTTTCAGTTTGACCTGCCTCGTTGTTTGTGGGCACTCTAATTCAAAAGTTCCCCAGTGAAATGATTATAGTTCAGTGTCTACTAATGTCCTCAGTAATTTGTATATGTAGAGATGGCATTCATTCAAATGTCTAAATGCCATCATTATTAGCTTAGATGCATAATGCCATATAATACAGAGCTGAGAATTAAAATATTAAGTACTTGTTTGGTTGCTTAACCAAAGGCCAGTGGTGGGCTTGATGTAGACAAATCTCAAAAGATCATTCAGTCAAAGAGCAACTGATAAGTCTAGTTCATGATGATTTTGAAATATTTCAGAAATATCTAACAATGCTTCAAAGTGACTATTATAAAAGAAAAAATGGTTTCATATTCACTGCAATCACCAGAAAGTGAAATGCTGTGACACAGAGGCTGAGACCTCTAACTGGATGTTGTTAGGATTAAATTGCAGAATGAGGGTTAAGAGGTGGGTTGGATTTTATCCTCTCTGTTGGCACATATTTTCAGACACGATAGATTCGGTAGGTACACTGAGCGTCACAGAGAGTTTTTTTTTTTTTTTTCAAAATCAGGGATTAACCTCCATTGGTTGTAATTAGATGGAGCAGGCACTTCCACTCCACTACAATGGATTTGTGTGTCTAACACTCTGGTGCTCCATTTTCTCTGTGATTCATTTGTCATTTGTCTGCACTGAGCGCCTGCCTTGGACAAAGAGCTCAAGGAGGTAAATGGGCTGTGTTCCAGGAAGTTTAGAATTTGGCAAGGATGTGCCACTAGACCACAACTTCCCAAAAGAAGAAAAACATACACACACACACACTTACATATATGCTGTTAGCCCTTCTTGGGAAAGCACTGCCTGTTTTTCTTCACCAGTGTGAAAAATAGTGCCATTTTGTCAAGGCTGTAATGTCTCAGAGACCCCTTAAATATCCTTTGAAAAAGTTGACCAAACTGACAAAGTGCCCATTTTCTTACAGCTCATACATAAACCAAAAATAAAACCCTGAAAAGTGTAGGAACGTAATCTTTGATTTTGCGTAGTGTTCGTCACTCAGAAACATACCACCAGAACAAGTGTAATAAAAAGCCTCCTTTCCTATTTTTGATGTCCAACATTTGATGGAGTGTATGTGTCAAAGTAATGCAATCAAAGTCTTACCGGTATCTGTGACACCAGCTGTTTATGATAAAAAAAAGCCATATTTTTAATCCCCTGTAATGGGAGCAAGTTAGAAAGCAATATATCTTGATTCATTTGTGCATCATTAAACATTTACCCTGCCAGCTTATGTGTTTTAATTTTTGGGAACTGAATTCTAATTAGCTGTGATCGGTAAATATCTTAGATCTTTAATCGTAGATTAAAGTACAGCATGCATAAAAGTGATCTACACTGCCCCTGTTGTGTTTGATTTCTTTGTGTATTAACTTGCTCTGATTGGAGGATTATAATTATTACTCTACAAAGTCTCTTTACTACAATTTGAGTTGATTCACTGAGCATAAGAGAGAAAAATCTATTCATAAAAGCCACCAAAATCAATTTATTCAGCTAAATTTGAGATATGAGCAGTAATTTAGACAACTAGAACCTGATTAGGAGAGATGAGTCTTGCCTGCAGCAGGCTGACCTGTTTACATCACTGTTTGATTGTCACGGTTAACTTTCCTTCCACCATCTGCCTTCCCATTTTTCCTCACAACCGTCTGCTACATGTAATCACGCACTTAAACAGTTAACTTTTTATTTCTCACTATCTGTTGTGTATGCTTGTTAAACTTCAGTAAACTTGTCTCTAAAAAAAAAAAATGCACTGAGGGTGTAGTTTTGGTACTTTAAACAGATGTCACTGAGATACAGATGCTATGTTTATCATTAAAGAGAGACCTGTGTACAAAAAGTCTATCTTAGTCTTTTTTTTATTTTTTGCAGTTTTGCAATTTTAAATGATTTATTGGCTCAATTGTTGTTGAGCATTTGCATTCAGTTTGCTGCATTCAGTTTATATGCAACAGTATATAAAAGCTTCATAGCAGAAGCCAGTATATATAGCATTAACCATTTCTGACATAAAATGCATATATTATTTTATATTATTGAAACATCCTTCGCATATAATGTAGTCTTTATTTACCAACAGTTTTAACATGCTGGTGTTCCATTTGTTCTGCGATTCATCCGTCATTTGTCTGGATTAAGAGCTCAGTTTGGACAAAAAGCATGAGGAGGTAAATGAGTTCTCTGCTAGTGACTTTAGGATTTGGCAGTGATACGTAACTGGACACCTACCCCTCAAATGGACACAAATATCTGTTCATCCAGTCTTGGTAACTTGTAAATAATTACACAGATCTAGCAAACCTTCATGACAGAATCACAAGATTGTGCATTTGATTCCTACACGATGGAACGCCACACCATCATTCCTCATTTTGCACTTTAGAGTTGTTACTTCATTGATAAATAATCTAATCATGGTAGTGTCATTAAGATGTTCAAAAGATGGCCTACACTGGCTTTACAAAACTGCTTCACACAAGAACAATGGGGTGAGGACAGTCTGATTGTCTCATCTTACAGATCCAATAATGGACTCTAGCATGAGAACCACCAGGGTCAACATAGACAATCTGCCTGCAGAAAGCAGACAAGATCGCGAGCTGAAGAACATCCACCATGACAGTTGTATTTACCAGCCAGAAAATCAAAGCAGCCACTTAATGAATCAGCCCATCTCCGCACTGTCAGGCGTTTCAATAAAAGACAGTACTAAACAGCATCAAAATCCATAGTTCTATAGAAGACAAAAACCCAACGTGGAGGATTATCCGTTCAGCAAATTAGGCCAAAGAAAAACAGCTAATGTGTTAAAATGGGAGAGAAAAGGGAGAAAGAAGAAATCTTTATGGGTGTAACAAGATACAAACAGGCCAATAATCCGCTTTTAACAAGATGAGTGATCATGGCCTTTTGTTAGTGCATTGAAGTCACACAATCAATGCTGGCGATTTAGCCCCCCGTTTACTCCGGGGCCCCCTCTGTAGTGAAAGTCTGGATCTTCATTTATGTGGCGCAGGTTTTGCACAAGACTGTGTCCTCGCCTGCGGGGATTGTTGATTAGGAAAAGTGACAGAGAGGCGGAGAGGAGTTTCGGGCAAACAGGAGAGAATGGAAGTGGGAGCAAGAGGTGAAGACAGAAAAGGAACGACAAAGTGGACATGAAGAAGAAGGATGGAAGCACAAGGGGTGGAGGTTTGAATAGAGGCAAAGAGACTCTACTAGTCTACTGCCCTGCTGTCAAGTAAATGCCATCTGGGTGTTTTACAGATGAGACTGCAGCTGTTGGCATTTTGAATGCTCCACCTACACTTTGTCCTTTTCTATTTCTTGCTTGTTTATTCTGCACGGTCTACTCTTACACAGGCTCTATTGAGAAAGGCCCAACATTTGACATAATAAAGCATAAAATTCAATATCCAAAACACTAACATGTGTTATTCAGATTGAAAATAACAGAGTTTGTATGAAAAGAAATGAGGAAATCATCTGTGACATACACGCACAGCTATGGCAGGGTGAGGCGATGTGGCAGTGTACTAAAGTAAAATACAACTGCAATGGAATTGCCAGAAAACCAACAGATATGTGTTGATAAAACCTCACATTAAATTATGCCGCTGTTTGAAGCATAAAGTTAAATACTGGCAGACATCTGCTGACATTTTAACATCATTATCGAAATTCAAAAGTCTATAGATTTTAAAATATGACAGTCTTTTTCTTTGGAATTACTGGAACTAATTTGCCAGGGTCCAAACCTTTAATTTATGAACAACAGTTGGTTAACACAATGATTTTGCCTAGGCAAGGGGGTCTAAGAATTAACCAATAAGTGCCATGAGAGGGGCTAACACTGACCGCTAAGCATTTTTCAAGTGTTGCCAAGCTGTGCAGTAGGAGCAAGGACCAATAACATAACAGAAATCAGGAGAAGAAGGAGTAATAACAGTGGCATATGCAGCAACATGTATTCTTAATATTGCCTGACATTAGAGTTTGTTTTTGTTCAGCTTGACTCTCGCAAGCAACCTTACATGATTTTCTATGTGAACATCCAGGGAAAGTATTGTGAGAAAGGTGAGTATTTATTTGACAACATGTGTATGTTCCATTCTGATATATTCTCTTTTGCTGTTGCAAATTTACTTTAAAAAGTGGGAAAAAAATTTCAGGTAGATCCATTTGATTGCTTATGAAACATCAAATTCCCTACTTGGGAGATAGTTGTGTATAATTCTGTCTGATATCATGCAAATAGTCCACTTTTAGATTTGAACCATGGTGATCAGCATGCCACACTGACTTTATCAGTCATTTTTTTCTTTCTTCACGCACAGTTTAGGTTTTACCCCGAGGCTTCCAAAGTATTTTGAACATTTGTGTCCTACTAAAATGAACAGGACCTCCATAGCAATTTTCTCTGAAGGCCGTGAAGCTCATGAAAAATTGATTTTGAAAGCCTTGAAATAGTTTTACTCTGCTTCAAAAACTCAATGCTCATAGACTAGCAAAAATAACAATAGCTGTATTATTGAGACAGGAAATGCCTGACAAAAATCATCCACTGCCTCCAATAATATGAGTTACTTTCCCAGGAGATTTGGAAGAACTGTGAACATATCCACAGCCAGGGCATCCTGATAAAATTGCCCTGCTTGCTCTTAATTCCACAATATTCTCTCTGCTGTTATTGTCAGTCTCTGAAATGTAGGTCAGAGGGAATTTGTTGGCGTTGTATTGAAAGGTAGATTTACACAGCCGCTCAGCACTGCCACAACTGCCTCGCTGCCTGGACGCTAAGTTTACACCCATCCCTAGAGGTAAAGCCTGCAATTTCCTTCCTCACACTCATTCTGGCTTCTGTTAGCCCTGTAACAACCATACAGGCTATCAATTGGCTTCAATTGCAGCTATAATTTTTACATTAGCCAAGCTAATGAAAAAAGGTTCCTGTTGCTCATGTTAATTTTGCAGCCTCCTACAGAATAAGCGGAGCTGTACAAAAACACAAGTACTCTGACGGAAACATTATACTCACAGCACCCTTCCAGCCCTGCTGCCCACAGAACTGCCACCTGAGTATGTACGTCTATTTGACTTCCGTCTGATCAGTCTAAACAGGATTAAGTGCTTGTAGTCAGTCCCATTTTTCATGTAGAAATAAAAGATTATGTGTTAGGTCTGTACAACTATAAATCCGCCTGCGCAGTGGTGTCATTTAGACACTGCCTATGACAAAAGCTGCTGCTTTTGTGCTGCTTTAGCTACACAGCTGCTTGCACACAAGGTTTGAGCTTCAAAGTAACCAAAATCACCCTAAAAATAGAAACCTTTGCTCTCTTACGTGCTAATTAGAAAAAAAAATAGCTTGTTCTACAACACCTCAAACACTTTTGAAGATTTATTTTGATTTCCCACAGACTACTTGGGAAATATTTCATTTGTATATGTGTTTGGATTTTTCCTTTTTGGCTAAAGAACCTTTGAGGATTATTTCAAAGTTATCGTGCAATAAGTTTGGTCTTATAATATTTTTTTGTTACTCTTTAAGGATGTTTGCTTTTTCTTTTAGCCACGGAGAAATGCTTAGCTGTATTTTAACACTGTAGGTATTATAGTAAATTGTCACTGGAGGCGACTGCAGTCACAGGTCAAACGTGTGCATCATCATATTAAGAAAGAAAAAAAAAAAGCATCTTTTTGGCCCTTGTCAGACAAACTGTAATCTTGTTTATGACCAAAAATAACACCATCACTGAGTTGTAGCCATGAATGGGCTTTTATTGTTGCAATTTGGTTGTTAGCAAAAATGAACTGGCATTGATAGCTACTCTCATTTGATCGTTATCACAAGACAATCCCATATTGTTGGGCTGGCACTGCACTTATAGATAAACAAAGGTTAGTTGACACCAGTCTGTCTGTAGATGATATATTGTACGTTCAATATGAAAACAGTGTGCACTGCTTCACTACTGTTCTCAGGTTTGAACTGAGAACAGAGAATTCTCACATTTAGCAGGTGTGTTAGAAGTGTAACCCAATCAATCGATGCTATAAATGTTATAAATAAATGTTTTCTGTATTTTCATCTGGCCAATATGGCTGAGGCTGAGGGTGTGTTCTAGCTGTTGCAAGGGAAATTTGTTTCTTTCAGTTACCTGCCAATTATCATTTAATCATTGTTGTTTGATTCCTGAAATTTTACTAACAGTTTTGAAGGACTGATTTCACTTGGTAGTAAAGTAACAGAAAGATTATGGCAAGGCAAGGCAAGTTTATTTGTATAGCACAATTCAACAACAATGTGATTCAAAGTGCTTTACAGAGACATTAGAAACAAAAACAGATAAAAAGCATGATTTAAAATTGATTAAAACAAGCAAACAAACTAACTAACTAATTAACAAACAAACAAACAAACAAACAAACAAAACTATATAAAATCAAAACAGATAAAATCAGAACAATAGATAAAATCAGTACGGAAGTTAAAATGTTAGTTTTGAAATTTAAGCTTAAAAGTGTGGATTTGGTGCTTTATTCAAATGCAGCTGAGAACAGGTGAGTCTTCAACCTGGATTTAAATGAACTGAGTGTTTCAGCTGATCTGAGGCTTTCTGGGAGTTTGTTCCAGATATAAGGAGCATAAAAGCTGAATGCAGCTTCTCCGTGTCTGGTTCTGACTCTCGGAACTGATAAAAGACCGGATCCAGATGACCTGAGGGATCTGGAAGGTTCATACTGGGTCAGGAGGTCATTTAAAAGTACTGTGAGCTAAAACAAGTCGAATGTAAAAGTCTATCTGTACTATTTTATGTAAATGAGATATCACCGTTTTTTCTTTCTTTCTCATTTAGTAAAATTACAAATAAGTGTAAAATCTCTTGGCACACAGGAGTAGATTATTGAACAACAAAACATTTTAAATTATTAATGAAAAAGCATCTACTCCCATGCCATAACTTAGCTATTACCCTGGTTCCTGAACTTCTGAATTGCAATTTGCTGATCACATTTAAAATTTTCTCCAGTGATTCAATGCAAAGTCCATTCAGTCTGAATATCAGGCTACTATTCCACCGCTACAGCAGCCAAAATGTCAATGGCCAATCACTAATGGTGGCCTTGCTGTAGCTCTTAAGGTCTCAGTTAATTGGCTATTTAGACCCAGGGAAATGGCACTGCCTGAAGAACAGTCACCACTACACACCTGGGAATGAACAACCAGCCATTCAAGAGAAGGGAAACAGAGGAGAATTAATCGGTCAAGTTGGAGAAAACAATGAGGTAATGGGTTAGAAAACTCATACTACATATCTTTCAAGGTTATAGCGCGAACCTAATGACCCATGTAAAACAGTCTAAAGGGTGATTGGAGCAAGATTTTAAGAGATGTACCAAAACTGGGGTGATGTGTTTTTAAAGCAGTTAGCAATGCATGCATCTAATTTAAGAGTGTAATAACAAAACAGGTGCTAACATTATATGGAGCAGAATGAACTAAAATGTTGAACCAGTAGATCTGAGAAATCTATCCCGAGCAAAGTAGTTTTATTTCCAGCTTCATCCATTGTTGCACATTTTGAAATCCTAACTTCTACTGAGAAACCATAAATGCTAATGACACCAATTGAAATCAGAAAATAAAGAGTTGAAGGTCTTAGATGACAAAAGTTGACACAAATCAGTACACATAGAACATATAATCTATATACTACAACAGAAGTAGTCCAAGTACACACTGAGACTTCTGAAGAAACTTTTTTGTGTGTTATCGTCACCTTTTGCTTCCAGGGAAGTATTGCCTATAATAATATTATTGCCTATTTATTTTATCAAAATGTTACTCACTACAAGAGGAGCTGTGGTCATGGAAAAATGACGATGTGCAGCAGAATAATATTAACTTACTGTATATTTTGCCTTTTTTAAGCAAGACGCAAAGGTGCCTTAAAAGTTAAATGGCAGTCTGAATTATGAACTGTGTGATTGTCACCATGACTTTAATTACAGTGTAACACTAAACAGTTGAATTAAGGTAGGCCAGCTTAAATAGGTCACTCAGTGAATTACAAATGATGTAATAGCTGCTGTGGCACACATGACTAAGCATCTAAAAAATCATAAGCTCAGTGGATAAGCCCCTCCTGTAATATCTGAATTCTGCCTTCACATTTGAATTTGATACTGTAAACATCTGACAAACTTAAACAAGGATCATTAAAAAAACAAAAAACAAATTATAGAAATATTATTTATGAATCATCACAGAGAAACACATTTATACTTACAGCCAGTTTGCAATCTCCACATAACCTAACAATCTTACTGCACCAAATACAATCAGCCCAGCAATCCCTTTTAAGCAAGCACATGGCGACGGAGGGGGAAAAAACCTCCCATTTAGCATAAAGAAAACTTGGGCAGAAACAGACTCAGCGAGAGTGGCCTTCTGCCTCTGCCAGCTGGGTTGAGTGGAGAGTGAAAAGAGAAAAGAGGATCACTGTCGAACAAGAAACAACCAACAACATAACAATCTTTCAATCAGGTAGATACGGGTGCCGGAGAGATACTTGCAGGAGGAGGCTCAAGCACAAATAGCAGACACAAAGGTAATGATATGCAATGCTGGTTTAAAATAAGAAGTGAATTATTGGAAGTTAAGGGAAACCTAAGCTAGGTTTATTTAAAAGAAAGTAGACGGGTGTCTTTTTCAAGGTTTTTCAATTTAAAACACTACTTATTAATAAGCATTCTTTGGGTTAAAAAGAAAAAAAGTACGACAGCTGCAAGTAAAGAGAGATGTGTTACTGCACATCTCCCTTCTGGTCTCTGCCAAATTTCTAGAAATGAGACCCACAACATGCAAAGTGGGTCTGATGCTGTCTCTCAGAATAAGACCAGATTTTCTACAGAAAGTTTTCCAGTTATCTATGTAGCTCACATTTGACCCTTTGGTGGACACCAGCTCGACAGTCAAAGTCGGCTATAATAGGCATCTGTACATGTGAGTCAGGGGACCAGAGAAAAATTGATTGTTTTTGGGGTGGTTTTTGCTTGTTTTTCTTGCATACTGCATGTACACTGTGTGTGTTTGTGTCATGTACTCTTAGTTCAGACACAAATTCTAAGCTATTTCCTGTATAGACACACCTTTGATACAAATTGAACCTAGAAGTCAGACTGGCAATAAATAGCAATTTTAAGAGTGAAAGCAATTTTTTCTTTTTAGACATACACTCCAGACAGAAATACACACACAGGTAGCTTCAATACAAAATGCATCCACCTTAAGTTCACATTTTGGTGCACTTGCTTTGCTGTAGACCATTGCCAGATTCGCCTGGTATTTATTGAAATTGTCTTAAAATAATCACTTAAACTATTGCAAAAGATGACAAAGCAGAAAAAGAAGTATGAACATAAAATTAATTGGAGATTATGTATCGGAATTTCAGGAGCGGGACCACGCCTCCAAACACACTCCTTCCAGTTGTCATCTATATAGGTTCCCCCAGTTCTGCAAGCTGCTCATTCTCATTTCGTGCCCCATCCTCCCTCCCTCCTTGTTCTCAATTCTTTAACTTCTTCACTCCTATTTAGTGCATGGGGATCTGCCAGGCCTGGGAGCTGTCGCCAGTCCCCTTCGAGGCCTTCTCCAAACCACAGCTCAAATTATGCCCAAGCATTCACCTTTACCTACTAAAATGCTGTCAAACCTAAAATGAGGACGTGGGTCCAGCTGGTGAAAAATGTTTTTATGTCCAAGTTTAGACTGTAGGCTTTGCATCTATAGCTAAACCTGGTGATAATGAGGCACAGATTTTCTATTACTGAATCTGGAATTAAAAAATTCATGTTTTGAAATATTCATCCTCTAAGAATATGCACTGTCATTTAAACCAATATGATAATCTGAGGTCACTTATGCATAACAGCAACCTCCCTGAAGTGTTGGGGCTCACAGACCTGTGTGTCCACATCACCTGTGTTGCTTCTGCAGTGCAGCAACTACCAACCCTTTCTTTCCACTTTGAATTTGCCTTTGATAGTTATAACCTGTAGGGGATTTATAGAACACACATTGCCCCCGCTGTCTTCTTTAATAACATTCCACTGTGAGATGTTCAAACGTATCCCAGACACTAAAATCAAGTGAAAGGTGTCAGTTATGCAATATATCAGTAGATGTTTTAACAGCCTATTTTGGCTCCAGACTGAGTCACAAAGGCAACATGCTGAATCTCTAGACGAGTTTCATCTACCAGCATGCGTAAATAAAGATATGTAGTACCAGTCCTGAGTCTCTCCCTACTGATGAGTGAATCAGATGTACCTAAACTGAAATATCCCTGTTTATTAGGTGATTGGCAATTTATATCAGTCAAAAAATAAATAAATAAAATAAAGTGATGACAGTGGAGCGGTAACTAGTACATTCAAGAACTGAAGTTTGGCAATTATTCTTAAAAGTCATATAGGTTGCTTCATTTTAAAGGCATGCCTGTTTTTTGCTTGAATGACTAGTGAATCATGAGGTATTGGTAAGTTTAAAACAACACTCTGGTGTGGAAAGTGTTAATGTTTCTTGGCCCTCAGGATCCCTTATTGGCTTTTAAATTTAGGAGGTTAAATCGATGTGAAGAATAATTATAACTTCTACATTTATTAAATTATCACCTGTGAAGCTGAGGACTGCGGGGAGTAAGTAATGGAAACACCGCTGTTAACACTTGTTAGTTTCCTAAATTATTATGAAACAGTCAAAGTCAAAGTTATAGTAATAAATGTAACAAGGCATATTATTTCTCTTCCAAGATGAAACACAGTTCATACTGATAGTCAGGCAAAAGCACAGTGCTTCTGTCTTGGCCTGTCCTCTGAAGGACTCTGCTTTTTTGGCCAGGTCCTTTAGAGGGTCTTTGTGAAGGGTTACAACAACACTGTTCAACCACCTACGGGTTGTTCCTGAAAAGCTGAATGATGCTCAGTATATGTAATTCTACAGTCATTACTACTTGAACGTTCAGTCTTGGCTTAATGCATGCAAATAAAACAAAAGAGGAATGCAAATTACAAATAACTGAAAAGACTGTTGCAACTTTTTCATTGGATAGGCACACTCTAAGAGTAACAAGAGAGCTGAGACTAAATATTTTACATAACCTCTTACAAAAGTACATGAATATGGGTCAAGTTTATTATGTAAACTAAAATATATATGCAAATTAGCACAGTGCATTTGCAAATTATGTTTCCTTTGATTAAATTGCCAACACTTGTAGACATCAAACATGAGGCTTTCAAACAGCTGAGTTCAGCAATGCAGTGACCTATTGCATTTTATCATGTGTTTAAACATACCCATATTTGTATTTTTTTAATCTGAATATAGTATTAAACATGTACTTCAGAAGTCCTCTAAGCAATAGATTACACATGAAAAGGTCTGCATGTTGTAAAGGCTACATCACAACTGAATCTTTGGACAGTTTTTGTATAATTTCTAATAATTAAAAATTTATAATATAATGTAATTCATAATTTACAGCTAGTTAAAAGCTTAATGATACAGCAATTATTTGTCAAATAAATAGTTTTAAGAAGAAACACAAATTAATCACATTTACTTAATTTATAGACATTCTAAGATGGTCACTATGGTTGTCAGATGTTATTCTGCAAAATGCTGTTGCTCCCTGAAGGATGAATTGGATTGTGTGAAATGATTTGATACAGTATGAAAATCTATACTGCATTAACACTCAATTAAGGTCTAACTAGACCTCATCCCTATTGGTCATCCCACATCTCAGGAATGGATCAGCCGTCTCATGCTACACTGACAAACAGCATGGCGCCACGACAGATACCACAGCCGAAAAGAGAGGGCAGGGAGACAAGTGAACTCAGCATTTTAACCGGCAGAGCAGAACCCGAGCCCTGGAATCCAGTGGAGCCTTGCAGTACGAAGAGTGACAATGGATCAATACCTGTGATTAATTAACTTCTAATGAGTTCATCTAGGCGTTGAGAGACCTCGAAAGTTGGACATGTCCCATCATCTCTATCCTCCCCTCTATTCTTTCCCTCATCCCCTATACTGCGTTTATTGATTCGGTGTAAACCCAAATGAATAATCTTCTCTTTTTATTTGTAACAGCTCTCCTTTCTCTTTTAGAGTACCCTTTCATTGATTAATTAAATAATTTGAAAATATCAGTACAGTAACCTGGATTGTGCTGGATTATTGATTTTCGGTTTCGAGTCAATATCTGTCTTGGGTCACTGCACATTGCCGGTGCCTCATTGTTAACCATTCCTATTGTGCATCAATAAAACACAGCACAGTGAAGATTAAATGTCATTGAGCTGACCTGATTTCCTATAGCTCTTAAAGCTAGAAGTCACGGTGAAGTCAGAGCCACGATAGCAGACAAGCATTCCCACATGTAATTACCCCAGCAGTCATTATGATGCTTCAGAGAGTGAGAGTGAAAGCTTGGAGTACAGAAGCAATGGAGATGAATGGTCATGTGAATAGAGAAGTGGATTGGGGAGCCTGTGTAGCTAGGTCTGCCATTTTCTCTCTATTTCTCAGCGCTGAGGGCCAAGCGCAAAGTTATTTGTCTCACAGTGAAATTAGTAATCGTACCGCCATCCATCATTGGCTGACCTGCTATTGATCGCCACTGCACCCTCTCTTTTCAACTAAATTATATTACAAAAAAGAATAACAAATGTCTGCACAATCTGAGTGGTCCACACTTTTGTCTGCCTCAGCAGAATATTTTGAAAGAAGGAAAAAAAAACACTTTATTGTGTAATGTTTGTGAGACATGTCAAGCAATCCTATTCAGAGAACTTAGTGGTGTTTTCAAGGTGACAGGTATTGTACCGATTTAAACCAACACAGACTTTGAAGCGGGGGCAATTTCTGCTAGAACTGCTTGTTATATACTCGTGACACCTTAGTGACAAACACTGTAGAACATGCTGATACAAGCATCAACTTGTAAATGTTTCAGAGGTGAAATGCATGCCCTCTACTGTGGAAAGAGTTTGCACATACTGTATCTAAATATAAAATTTCAATTTCAACTACAGCTATCAAAATGTGCTGCAGTGCACCAAAAGGAGGTCAACATCAGCTTTTTTGTGTAGACTTTTTCCATTACACAGTCAATAATACATACAGGCTCTGTGCTGTGATTAGCCTGCTATTGATCACTGCTTCCCTGTGACTATGAAAACACTGTACACAGAGTTCACTTGTCAAAGGATATTCAATAATGTCCCACAGAATGTCAAGATTTCAACAGGATTTTCTGCTGTGAGTTATATTACTAGCTTAGTAGCTTGAACTCTGTGAATGATAGAAACACTGTCACACAGACAGACCCATAAAGTTGCCATTTGTGGCAGAAAGCTACATAGATAGCTATATAGCTTTAGAGATTATAAAGAGGGGGAACTGTGGTGGAAAAGAACATTAAAGTGGTGTCAGTTACATTGTAGCTCTCTAATTGCAGAAATAGCAGGAGATTATGTGATCTTGTGATGAAATGGATTCTGGTTGCAGCTGTTACCAAAATAAATAAATAAATAAATAAATAAATAAATAAATAAATAAATAAATAAATAAAGTGTCTAACTGTAATTATTGCAGTTATTAAAACTGTGTTTGATTATCAGTCTTATCCATTCAAATACTTTTCACTGTCACCCAAACTTGATGTAGCTGTGGTGGTGCAGAATGCAGTGTGGGGTTATTTTTGCGTAAATGAAAACAAAAGGCAGTGCAACAGAGATATTTTCCCTAAGTCTGTTGTTGCATCTATATCTTGGATGTTAAGAGTGCTAGGGAAACATTAATCGATGACAGTCACCCTGTCTGCGTCACAGTGGTCACCCACCGCTTCACAGTATGAGCAAAGTAAATTAACTTTAGGTCAATACATAATTTAAGAATTTCTGAACAGTAGAAAAATTCTTGAACTTTTTTATAGACCGTCAGTGATGTACGTTGAATTTACCTTCTGTTGCAGAAACAATACATACGCAGATAAAGATAAAGTGAATTATATGCCTGTCAGTGCCAGGTGTAGGCTTTTGTTTGCTGCTTTCTTTGGACTTCACAGTTCTGCTCATAATATCTGAAATATGAAATGGTTTAGGTATTAAGTCTATAAGGCTGGGTTAATACTATGCATCCCATTCACTCTTACCGCGATAATAACTAAATGGCCAGTCTAAATTGTGATATTTAATCTCTGTGCTCATTCTTTTTGGTTTCTGGGACTCAGCATCAAACAGAACCTGTGATGGTCATCACACATCCCACATATCTGGTAAGCACAACTCCATTTCTGTCAAGTTAGAACCATCCTAACTGGAAACATCACAATCTGGAATGGGTTGTGCAGTCCATGACCTGAGGGGTTTTGAGTGGGTGATTACATGAGAACATGAGCATGACCAGTCCACTATAGACTAATGTGGTGAGGGAGAGTCTGTCCAGAGCCCAAAGGATACTAAAAGACAACACTGACCCCAGTCACAATCTGTTCACCCTGCTGCCATCTGACAACCGATGCAGAAGTATTTACTGCAAATGCCACCAGATTTCGAAGTAGTTCCTTCCCCCCCAGGCTGTGAGAATACTGAACCCATCCTCCTTACTTCACCATGTAAAGAAAGAAGAGATATTGCCTTCAGTTATCACACTCCTTTCCTGTAGAACGAGTTTGAATGTCATTAACTTTCCTGTCTCGCATAGATTGTGCTTGCTCCTGTTTGTTGTTTTTATTGTCTCTCTATGGTCCTATTTTGTCTTCTATACTTCCTGTATCTGCCAGAGGTTTCTTCTTGTTAAAGGAGAACTATTTATTCTTAACTGAGAACCATTTCTTCCCATAACCAGATAATTGGGGCTCACTCTTTAATTTGCAATATAGGGGTTAAAAATTCATGACAAACAGACACTCTCTTCTTTAACTGTGAACACTGAATTCTGCAACGTAATGGAATAGAATAGCAAGGTTGATGTATTAAATCCCCCTTTGAATCAGATCAGCACATGGGTAAAGCAATGAGGTATGTGGTCATCTATATAGTCCTCTGTTTTAAATCTGACCAATAGGCTTCATTCACATTTTCCTATTTACAAATCCCTAATCCCTGTGCTTAGAAATGGGACACTTGAACAGACGTCTCGACTATGTAATCACAGTACAGTACAACAAACTGTAATCGCATTGGATCTATGTTCTCTAAAATGTACTGTAAATACCTAAATACAATTTTTGACACACAGCACAACCCATAAAGGTTCTTCACATCTTCTTTTTACCTCTTTGTCACTGTGACTGTTTGCTTTCTGACAGTTGCATGAACCCTCTCCTCATTCTTATCTCCTTTCTATCCTTATCTCAGCCCTTCAATTCCCCTTAACCGTTCCAACCAATATCCCTGTAGATTCTTTGACACACACTAGATAGCCTCTCAGACATCCACTGTTGTGTCTCCTTCTAATGTCTTTGCGCAGTGGACTTTGAACTGCGGATGCCCCGAGCACCCAGCAGAGACCTGAGAGGGCCTGTGGTTTGGCCTCCAATCTGTCATATCTTACCTGCAGCCATGGAGAGACAACCACTCTCAGTTCAGCTGTTGGACTCGATACACACTAATATACATCACAAGTATAGATCCCTTCAACAAGCCGTTGAACCCTAGTGCTTCTCAGATTGCTGTTATATTGAGCTTCTGTGTGGAAAAAGATATTATGACAGCACTTCAAAACATGTGGCTTAGCCACGTGGTAAATGTGAGGTGACATTTATCAATACTGGAACCAAAAACAATGTAGTCTAAACTATTCTACGATATATTGCCAAAAATATTCCTACACTCATGGCCACATGTTTATAAAATTAAGCACTGAGGGATGCAGACTCTACAAAGATTTCTGAAAGAATGCCTGAGCTCTAGAGAACAACCCAATGTCAGCATGATACCATGATAGGATGCCGCCTGTACAACAAGTCCACTTGTCCTAGCTACTAAATGTTCCACGGTCAACTTTTTGTAGTATTATCATAAAGTGGAAGCAACTGGGAACAACAGTGCCTAGAGACCTTCATGGAATATGATTCCATGGCTGAGCAGCTCCATTCAACCCTTACATCATCAAGTGCAACACAAAACATCAGATGCAGTGGAGTAAATAATGCACCCATTGGATTCTAGAGCTCTATGGAGTGATGAATCCCTCCCTCTGGCAAGCCAAAAGGCAAGTCTGGGTTTGACTCCAGGTAATTTTTCAGAAGTTGGACTGCTTCAGAATACCAAGAGATGTTGGACGATTTCATGCTCCCAACTTTGTGGAAACCGTTTGGGGATGGCCCTTTCCCGTTCCAACCTAACTGTGCACAAGTGTGCAAACCAAGGTCCATGAAGACATGGATGAGCAAGTTTGATGTAAAAGAACTTGATTGACCTACACAGAGTCCTGACCTCAACCCAACAAAACACATTTACGATGAAACAGAGCAGAGGCCTTCTTTTCCCACATTAGCATCTGTGTTCACAAATGCACTTCTGGAAGAATGGTCAAACATTCCCATGAACAGACTCATAAATCTTGTGGAAGTCTTCCCAGAAGGGCTAAAGCTGTTATAGCTGCAAAGGGTAATCTGACATCATATTAATTCCTGTGGATTGAGATGGGTTGTCACTCAAGTTCATATGCATGTCAAGGCAGAAATATTAATAGTTAAAACGATTACTTATTTCCCAGAATGTTTAAAGGCTTGATTTAGTTTACATTCCCTTTCAGACCTGAAGCATATTTACATTCAAACGGGAATTTACTGTTTGGGTTTTTTGTTTGTTTGTTTGTTTACCCTTTCAGTGGCCTGTTGCAAGTAAATAGTGATAACTGTGAGCTTTTTTGGATAATGTTTTGTTTTTAATATTTCAGTCTTAAGCTTATACCGTACTTCTTTTTAAATTTGTATTCAGACAAAGGGAACTTCCAACCAAAGGCATAAGCTTTTCCAAAAACATACAAAAGGAAAAAGAAAAGTAAAATATTTGAGCTGAAAGTACCAGCAACATAAGGCAAGGATGGGGTGAGATACTGGATAACGCTTTGGATAAAAGCCATGGAGTTGTCTTTTAAATCAATTTGTTATGAAAACCAAATTCTCTCAGCATATTAGCAGAGCACTAATAATAGCTCTCTTTCAGCGCCGCTTAGGAAGAGAAAACCCTTTTGAATTTGAATCATTCCATTTTGAAAACTTTGCTACTGGCAGAAACCCAGCTCTTCCTGAGTGAGGTCTAATTGACTCTGTTGTATTAAAAGGAGTGCCTCTAAATGATCCATTTGTATCTCCATGTGTGATTTATTGAGCCTGTGGAGACTTATGCTGAGGTATAATGTAACAAGTAGAAAGTGAAGACCATATTTAGCTACAATATAACTGAGTACATAGAAAAACTGAAATCCTAAAAAAAGGAGATGTTTCTTTCTTTCTTATCAGGTTTTATACTTTGTATTAAAATGTATGGCTTTTTTCATTCACAGTCAATAACTGATATCCTGGTAGTTATATAAAAGTGCAATTACAACATGAACAATAATTTTAGCTATGAAAGTTTCCACCTTGACATTTTGTGCCCCAATCTATCATATACTAATTAGCATAATGCACCAGATTTATGCCTCTGTGAAGGTTGCGCTGTCCTCCTCACAAACTTCGACAACTCCACACCACTCGTCTGATCATCCATTCTGGAGGCAGTGCTTGGTGTTTGAAAATCAACTGCCTGTAAACCTTCCTGACAGGAGAATGAAGACATATTTCCCCTGTCTGTCCATGTATCCCTGGTGATTGTCTGGGAGGATGAGAAAATCATCAATAACGAAACTTTAGAAAGCAGAGGGTGGCAGTTGCAGTGGTTACACAAACCTCCCACTGACACCTCCATGGGATGCAGGGAAATTAAATTAAATCAGAAGGAATCACTGCGCCACTCATGCTGGCGCGCGCGCGCACACACACAGACACAGAAACACACACACAAAGCAAATGTGATCTTCGTATTTATTTACCCACACAAAAACAGAGTGTGGGAAAGCTCCATCTGCTCTACCTGCCTCAGTCACTGTCCATGTGAAGGGCCCTCAAATTTCCAAATTCATCAACACAAGAGGAGCGTCCATCTGTTTCCAGTCTACATACGTGGCCAAGTGTGTGTTTGCCTTTTGAAGACATGCCCCAACTCAATGACGGCAAATTACAAAGAAAGAGAGAGGAAGGAATTGAAGGCTCAAGCCATTAATTTCCCTGGAGAAAGTGTGCACTCTGCTTGGAGGGCCAGCCTGACCTTTCGCTGACAACACTGGAGCTGCAGAGACAGGAGCAGTGGACAAATGAGATATTAGAATACACCAGCAAGTGGGGATGGAGGGGAATACAGACAGCCAGGAATGGATAATCACTGTAAGTATGTGTTCTGACTCAAATATACAAGGAAATTTGAAGTATGTGGTAATCTGATGCTTTGGATTATATTGCAATGCTTTGTTATTCATTTAAAATACCTGTACTGTGTTCTGGTAAATGTATAAAATAGATATTATTTAGCAGGTATATTTTGTTTAGTCCTGATCATTATCATTTGACTGGGAACAAAGAAATCTTTGTACACTACATCTGCAAAAAGCAAATAATAATCCAAAGCATTTTTTATTTGCATCTTTGAGCATATTATCTGTCAATCACAAAGTGAACTGGGGGCACTCAGACTGCTTTAGAACTTTGAACAGTGCAGTTTTAAAATAGTAGCAGTAAGAATTTGTGTTTGCTTTTCTGCTGCTGAAAAATATATCCAGCCATTCAGAAGCCTTGTCAGTGAACATGATGGATACATTACTGTGTTTAAGTCAACCCTGGTGTTACGGGATTAACCAACATTAATTACAGTTTAATTACACTGTTGGATTCTGGTCAACGTGTATCATGCCCTTCACCCTGTAAGAGCTGGGATAGACTGCAACTCCCTAGATAAGCAGCTAAAAAAGTGGATGACTTTAGATGTAGTATTCACTTTAAATATTGTGTTTGCTTTTAAGACAGAAGGAAACCAGCAATCCAGGCTAACTCCCTTTCTGAGGTGAGACACTTATACCATGTGCGCCTCAAGAAATTATGATTATTTTGCAACAATGCTGTTCAAGTGCGGTTCTCCAAGTAGCATGTTGGAGAACCACGTGAGAGTTTATGCAAATATGTGTATACAGAACAACATAACTCAGAAAAAGAAATCAGAAGAGATAAAACAAAATGGGTGATGGTGATGGGGCAGGGTTATAAACCTGTTCATCTCAAAGTAAACAGACACACACACTAGTAAAATGAGCATGATGAAAAATAAAAACCCATGCCTTGTTGGTCTGCAGTTCCTATGAGGCTCAAGTAAGAAAAAATATAATAAAAGTGAAAGCAGCAGACCAATAAAACTGGAATCTAAGCCCATAACAGTTTCTTGGTCCATGAACATGAGGCAATTTAATGGTTGTGCAGCATGTGTCATTTTGATGGACAAGGTCACTCTAAACAGGATACGAGTCTGGTGGAACTTTCCTTCATTTTTCTAATGCAGAGATCTCCTGTGAAATTTATGTGCATTGTTTGCTTTGGGACCATACTTACCTGAAAGAGCTGAGGCTGAGAAAAGTAATAAAGGGAAGAGGTATGAGGCCATTGTGAAAGTTATAACCAATCTTTGAATGTAGGCCAGGCTGTAGCTCTGAAGTCTGGCCTCATAGTGGTATCAAAGAAGACTGATTTCAACTGGACAGTCTTTTATTTCATGCAGGATTTATTTGAAAGATGATGTTATGCCTCTCTCTCTTTGTGTGTGTATGTGTGTGTGTTGTTGGACAAAATATTCAATTACTCACTTTTATTTAATAAACAATATATGTGCAATTTCAGGAATGATTTGAACAGGGCAGCAGAGTGCTTTGGTTCTTGGTACCCTTCTGTGTGGTTTTTGCATATTCCCTATGCCTGGATGGTTTCTCTCCCACAGTCCAAAGACATATATGTTAGATTAACTGGTGATTCTAAATTCCTCATAGGAGTGATTGTGAGTGTGACTTGTTGTCTGTCTTTCTGTGTTTGGACTGCAACAGACTGGCAGCGTGGCCAGGGTACACCCTGTTTCTCATCATATCAAAGCTGGGACTGGCCCCATCCCCACTGTAACCCTACCAGAACAAAAATGGATGGATGGATTAATAATTTGAATTTTGAATTTTGAATTTAAGGCATCAAATCAACTATAAATCCTGGTGAGAGTCAATGACTAAAAACATCTTTTGCAACAACCAAGTCTAACTTATAAGACATTAAATAATAAAATGCCAGAAGGCTTTCTGGAGAATGAACAAGCATAACAAAGCACCTTGTTCAAGGGTAAATTAGAGAGTTTTCATGGGCTAAAATGCAGTAAGCTTTCAGCCAACCTGCAGTCCTGTATTAATTAGAACTGTAAGGATGTGAGGATCACTGCAGTAATCTCATAATATACATACTCTACCCACACACAGAGAAAATCAACAGCAACCCCAGCAGTGACTAATGACTAACACCCACTTGCTTGGTCTAAAGAACACAGTAGCCACTTTAATTCAATGGATATGGTGCACTAATGCGCATTGCTTTGTTGAGTGCTGAAAAAAGACAGTCTGAACACTGGAAAATAGCTGAGCTTCTTAGACCAGAAACCTAAAGCTTTCAAATGCTGATAAGCATTCACTAAGTAGTGTCATATCAGTGGGGACCTCAGACCTGTCACTCATGTTTTTACCATCACATTGATTTTGTCTGACACATTTTCATCTAGGTACCCACAATTACAGTTAATAATGCAGGGTTCAATAACTGGACAGAGTTCAAAGTATTGCATAGTTTTAGCACAAGACTAGTGTTAGAAGTTAGGCAAAAGTTGTAATTGTAAGCTACATTATATTGCCAAAAGTATTCACTCACCCATCCAACTCATTGAATTCAGGTGTTCCAATCCCTTCATGGCCAAGGGTGTATAAAATCAAGCATCTAGGCATGCAGACTGGTACTGGGATAAGATACCACCTGTTTAACAAGTCTAGTCATAAAATTTCCTCACTACTAAATATTCCACAGTCCCACAGAGTTGGAACAGAGCTTCCACAGAGTGGGAACAACAGCAACTCAGGTACAAAATGGTAGGCCACGTAAAATCACAGAGTGGAGGTTGGTGAATGTGCCACCAGTGGACTCTAGAAGAGTGGAGATGTGTTCTCTCTCTCCCTCCCCCCCTTTTTTCTTTTCTTTTGTTCTCACCAGTGAAAATTCTCGATTCCATATCTGTCAGTCCAACGTACAAGTCTGTGTTTGGTGGTTGCAAGGAGAGTGGTACTTGTCTGACAGCATTGTGCCAAGTTTGAGTCCAGGTTTTGGTCCAAGTCTGCCCCTTAGTTCCAGTGAAAGGAATTCTTAATGCTTCAGCATACCAAGACATTGTGGAAAATTTTATGCTCACAACTTTGTGGAAACAGTTTGGGGATGACTCCTTCCTGTTCTAACATGACTGTGCACCAGTACACAAAGCAAAGTCCATAAAGACATGCATGAGTTATTTAGTTGTGGAAGAACTTAATTGACCTGGACAGAGTCCTGACCTCAACCCAACAGAGCACCTTTGGGATGAATTAGAGCAGAGACTGCGAGCCAGGCCTTCTTGTCCAACATCGGTGTCTGACCTTTTGAATGCACTTCTGGAAGAAAATTCCCATAAAGACTCCTAAACCTTGTTAAAAGCCTTTTCAGAAGGGTTGAAGCTGTTATTGCTAAGAGTGGCCTGACATCATATTAAGCCTATGGAATAAGAATGGGATGTCACTCAAGTCCATATGCATGTGAGGGTATGAGCAAAAACTTTTGCATATCTGGGTTGCGAACGAGAAAAAGCAATGACTGCTAGTACATATGTGTCTTAAATTTTTTTTTTTTTTTTGTATTTACCACTGCAAAAATACATCCAAGTGAGGCCCTAAACCTCTGACTGCTGGATTTGAACAGTCACATTAGCTTGTGTTCAAGCGTCTGCTAACTCTTGACAAAATTTAAGTGTGTAATTAATATACTGAAAAATAAATCCAGGCTCTTAATAAGGCTGTCTCAAAGAAATAAAGGTTCAAAGTGGAATATAAAATTTCAGGGACTTTTGACTTTTCTAACTATATTCTTCTAACCTCAGAAAAGGTCCTTTGCCATTACAGCGTTCCGGATTTGATGTGCAATGTAAAAATGAAATTAAAATTGTTTAAAAAGGAAGTTATTCAACATTTGACCCTCACCTCTTAAATTATGTGAGAAATGATGCACATGCACACGAATCATTCGATATGAAGGTGAGTTGCTTGGAAAACAGCAACACTTACGGTAAGACACAGAGTGTTCTCAGATGTGTTTGTGGTTAATAAACTTAACAAGCGAATGTAGGAAGACACACATTGTGCATTTACATGCATACAGCAAGTACTGTATGTTAGTTGTATGAAATACATTTAAAACATCAAAGCGATTACATTGACTTTGTTTATGAAAGAGCAATTGGGTCTGAGAGTATTGACTAATGCCTGCATTACGGATAGTTGATGCACCAGCTTTAGCGGTCAAAGGTGAACTTGCACTCCTGCCCAAACCCTCCGTTTCCTTTTTCTGCTTGAGAACCATGCATCCATTTGTCTATCATGAGCAAATGTTTAAAGAGATAGAACCACTGCATTGAGTCAGCTAGTCCAGACAAAATTTGACAGCTATTTCTACCCTTTCTCTAAAGCAGTTCAGCTTGTTAAAAGTATTAAACTACGCTGATATATTTTGATGCAAGGATAATAAAAAGCTTCGTTTGTTTGCAGAAATTTACCTTATATTACCTTGTAATTAATTAATTTAAAGTTCAAATGTTCCACTTAAAGAGCATAAATTTCTGCCTGACTAAGCAGCTGCATTATGTTGTATAAATTAAACTTGATGAAAGGAAGATGATTCACAGTCATTCACAAACACGTGTTCAAATATTCTAGTTGTTCCATTTGTGCAGCGTGTTCTTTGATCTCATGAAAATAGATCACAAAGCTAAGACTGTTGTTTACTAGCATTAACAATTAGATGGAAATACGCCTCCTCCATGTGTAAAAAAAAAAAAAAAAAAGGAGAGGTGGAATTGCCATTTTGCGTACTATCACTGTGAAAAAAACAACAACAACAACCAAAAACTGCTAATACAAATAAAAACGCTATGGTACATAAGGGTGTATACATTAAGGTATTCTGCAAAACATTTCTTTCATGAAAAAACATGAGTAGTAATTGTCCTGTTTGTGGTTTCGTCCAAAAGATTGATTCTAAAACTTCAGTGTTGTGCTATTGTATGTATAACGACTTCTAAGCTGTACATTACCCTGTTTAGCTGGTGTGAATCACGCCTGAAATAACCTCTTTCATTATCACAGCATAATTGCAGTCAACAACATGGCATGATTAATCAAAGCGTTTCTCTGAACCAGCTGGAATTGCCTCTCTCTCATTTAGAGAAGCACATCCAATCATGACATCACAGGCACATCACAACAAATTAGACGAGGAGGTTTCCATCTAATGATGTTTATCGCTTGATGTGTAGATGTAGGGACTTAATCACATTTCCTTCACTTGGTGTGAAACTAAGTGTTTATCCTTGAACCGGGCTAATACAATTGGTTTTAGGGATGCTGTTAGTGCATCATGAGTGGAAACTTATCTACAGAGAATGTTCAATTACATCCTGACAAGTAGGGAGGTTTCTCAAACTCCACGCAATGCTTTTCTCCTTTAACCCAATTAAAGGATTTGACGAAAACACCACTTTCATTATTCATCATAAAGCATGTCAGCCTTGTCAAGTAGGACTGCTCACAACCTGATCTAAGTGCTGTTAAACAAAACATCACTGTGAACAGTGAAACATGTTAGATACACAGATATTGGCCGCGGGTGCTGCCGGCTTGTTTTTCCCCCAACTCCTTCCAAGGATTTAACCCTGTGAAGATGGCCTGCTGAGATGACGGTAATTAAACTCCACATTTCCATTGATCTCCTTCATCTCTTCCTATATCCTCCCTACCTCCTCCCTCATTCCAGCTCACATCCCAAGGAAGGATCCTGAATAAGTAATGGCTCTTTCCGAGTGTGGGTGTGTTAATTGGCCTGTCTTTATGAGCGCTGAGTGTTCGTGCTGACCTTTTTCAGAGATAGCCTTTAGCCCAGGGCCATAGGCTTACAGAGAGACAAAGTGAAAGCTGTTAGCCATGGGATTACATCGAGGTGGTAGCACTCTACTCACTGGGGAAGAAGTCCGACCTTTGAGCTTGTTGTGTTTAGCAAACATCAAACAACCAATAATAGCTTAGTTTAATTTGTTTTTGATCAGGACAACAAATGATCACATCCATTATTGCATGTATGTGCTTGCTCACTGAGTTGATTATTTATACTACGTGAAAATACTAATGCTATTGCTACAAAGTTATCAAAATGCTAAGAAATTACTTCCTATTGGTTGGCATGACTCTATAAATGAGGAAAAGCCGTCATTGTAAGATACATGAAGGGTTTAACATGATGACATGTGAGAGATAGTTTTTAAATGATTTTGACTCACACACAGAGGAATATATCACTCCTTGACAGAAGGCAATTTGGACCATTTGTCAGTTTATTTTTGGGCTAAATTTGTACAAAAATATTTGCGCTTATGTGCCAACCGATAGCTCAGAGTACCCAGCCTTCTTGGAGTCACTGACTGGGGTGCTTGAGGGTTCTCCACCTCATCATCCTATTGGGCATCAGATTGTATCATATCATCAGATCTGCAGCCTTAATGTTCTGAAAACTCTGGTAAAGAGAGGACCTGAGCTATCCATTGATCACCACCTGGTGGTGAGTTGGATCAAGTAGAGGGGGAGAATGGTGGATAGACCTAGCAGATGCAAACGTATTTTAAGGGTGTGGCGGGAACACCTGGCAGAGGCCTGGGTCCGGGAGATCTTCAGCAACTGCACTTGGTGCCTGTTGTGGTAATCCCTAAATATATGTATACCAGAGGTGAAGGAAGTCATCAAGCTGAAGAAAGAATCCTACTGGGCTTGGTTACCCTGTGAGACTTTTGTAAACAGCTGATGGGTACTTGCAGGTCAAGTGGAATGCAGTTTGGGTGGTAGCTATAGCAAAAATTCAGGTGTGGGGGGAATTCAGGGAGGCCATTGGGCAAGACTTCTGCCTTGATGCAATTCAGGAAAACCGTCAGGTGACTCAGGAGGGGAAAGTGATACATGTGATACATGGTGTATTGTGAGGGTGGAGTGCTGCTGACCTCAGCTGAGGATATAGTTAGGTGGTAGAAGGAATGCTCTGAGGACCTCTTTAATCTAGCTTGACAAGCCTTCTATAGATGAAGCGGAGTCTGGAGATGAGAGGGAATGATTTGCCCATTACTGACTGTGAGGTCAACGCATACCAGCTAGCTCCTGTGTTCACTGAGATATTCAACCTCTCTTTATCTCAGTCGGTGATCCCCACATGCTTCAAAGAGTCCATCATTGTTCCTGTCCCGAAGAAACCCCACCCTGCTTCTCTCAATGACTATCGCCCTGTAGCCCTCACCTCAGTAATGATGAAGTGTTTTGAACGCCTGGTCAGAGACTTCATCATTTCTTCACTACCAGACACACTGGACCCACTACAGTTCGCTTACCGTCCAAATCGTTCCACAGACGATGCCATCTCTCATCTCCTCCACACATCACTCACTCACTTGGACACTGGAAGGGGGAATTATGTTAAAATGCTCTTCATAGACTACAGCTCTGCATTTAATCACCATAATTCCCTCCACACTCACCACCAAGCTGGAGCATCTGGGACTCAGCTCATCTATGTGTCAGTGGATCTCCAACTTCCTAACTGGCAGACCACAGGCAGTAAGGATGGGCGGACATGTCTCAGCCTCCACCACTCTCAGCACTGGAGCCCCCCAGGGGTGTGTTCTGAGCCCCCTGCTGTACTCTTTGTACACATATGACTGTGTGGCCACTACCAGCTCCACCACCATCATCAAGTTTGCTGACGACACCGTCGTGGTGGGCCTGATCTCTGATAACAACGAGACGGCCTACCTGAAGGAGATTAGGAATCTGGAGAACTGGTGCCAGAGGAACAACCTCCTTCTAAACGTCAGTAAGACAAAGGAGCTGATAGTGGACTTCAGCACTAAGCAGGAGAGGAACTACCAGACCCCTCGTCATCAACGAGTGCCCAGTGGAGAGAGTGGACAGCTTCAAATACCTCGGAGTTCACATCACGCAGGACCTGTCATGGTCCTGTCACATCAACACCGTGGTGAAAAAGGCCCGTCAGCGTCTCTACCACCTCAGACGCTTGAGAGACTTCCAACTGCCCTCCAAGGTGCTCAGGAACTTTTACTCGTGCACCATAGAGAGCATCCTGACGGGAAACATCTTAACCTGGTTCGGGAACAGCACCATGCAGGACAGACGAGCTCTACAGAGGGTTGTGCGGTCAGCTGAGCGCACCATCCGCTCCGAGCTCCCTGACCTGCACTCAATCTACAGCAGGCGGTGCTGGACCAAGGCCAGGAAGATCGTGAAGGACCTCAGCCATCCCAACAACAGACTGTTCTCTCTGTTGAGGTCAGGAAAGCGATTCCGCTCCCTGAAGACCAACACAGAGAGACTGAGGAGGAGCTTCTTCCCGCAGGCGATACGGTCTCTCAATCACACCACCACACAGTACTGACCCACACATATAGTTCTTACACACACACTGGACATTCTGGACATTGTTTTCACTTCATCACTTAAATCACTTTAAGCATATTTGCACTGCACAAGACATAATGTGGATTGCACAACACTGGTCACTATATTCTTCATTTCCAGTTAATACTTGTACAGCTGCTGTTATTGTGTATATATTTATTTATATTTCTTCATACATTCTTATATAGTTCTATATGTGTATTGTGTATTTTGTTGTACAGTTATTTTATTTTCAACTTTAATTTATATATTTTATCTTATTCTTCCCAGTTAAATTTACCCTTCATTCTAATTTGTGTTGTACAGTTATTTCATTTTTAACCTTAATTTATATTTTATTCCTTCCTAGTTAAATTTACCCTTTTTAATTTTTCATATTTATTTCCTATCTTATTCATAGCCTTTTCCTTTTTTTTTTCTTTAGGTCACGAGCAGTTGTCTAAGCATTTCACTGCATATCGTACTGTGTATGACTGTGTACGTGACAAATAAAATTTGAATTTGAATTTGAATTTATCAAACAATTTCTTGATGACCAGGTACCTGGGTGGACAAGGTTCACCTGGAGTTACTGAGAGGTCTGGATAGCGTAGGGCTGTGTTGGGTAAAATGACTTTGCAACGTCATGTGGAGATGTTGGGTGATGCCTCTGGATTGGCCTTCCTGGGGAAAGACCATGCCAACGTATTGGAAAGGAGAGTTTATCTGTTAGTTGGCCCTTGGATGCAATAGGAACAATACGGTTTTTATCCTGGTAATAGAGCACTGAATCCAGTTTTTGGCCTCTCAAAGATATTTTAGGGTACGTGGGAGTTATCCCAATCAGTATACATGTGTTTTGTGGATATTCATCTGCATCTCTTGGCTTCTTGCTACGTGCCTTTCAGGCTCTGTACAACCATTGCAAGAGATTGGTCCGCATTTCCAGAAATAATTCAGACTCATTTCTGGTGGGTCTGCTCATAATTTTTATGGACAGAATTTCTAGACATAGCCAGGTGGAAGTTGGAAAAGGTTTCCACTTTGGTGGTCTCAGAATTTCAGCTCTTGCTTGTAGGGTGTCATCTTATTGTTGGGGTTTCTCTGTATTGTTGTAGGGTCCTTACCTTACAACATTAAGTGCCTCCAGGCAACTGTTGTTGTTTTTTTGAACTTGTAAATAAAATGGAATTAAATGGATGGATGGAAATTTGTTCAGTTCATAAATTTGTCTATAGTCTTTTTTGTTGGCTGTTATCAGCAATGCAGATTAAAATTCAAGCACTAAGCTCATTGGTGCTCTTTGTTTAGAATATTAGAAGACCAGTTGCTCATTCAGAGATTATGTTAGTGTGAGTAAAAGTCCCTATTTCTCTTAGATAACTTCATTGTATATTGTATTTGTTTTGTCTGTTGTAAAATGCCAGCTGGCGTCACTAACATTTTAAATCTCTTCTATAAAAAATATCCTAAACTCACCCTCTTCGTAGAGTGTACCACTTCTTGGATAACCAAATTGAGATCCCTGGGGCTAAACCCCTTGTGACTTTCTATCAATTTCATAGGCAAAGCTGGAAAAGTGGGCAGATGTGTCATGCCATGCTCAGGGCTACCCAGCTTCCTCTTTCATTTCCTGCTGAGGGCTACTTTGAAGCGGCTTGTAGATGTGCAAGTTCCTTCAAATGAATTTGACTGCCTTATCTGAAATTCATTTGGACAGAGTACCTGTAAAATGGATAAGGAAGATCTGCACTGTATTTCGGGGGGGGGGGAACAAAAGACGTATATTTATATGTTCCAGTAAGAGGCTTTTCTCTTTTTTGATTGGAAGAGAAGATTTCTGAAGGAAATGAATAGTTTAGCCTAGACTGTAGATTACAAACAATCCGAGAAATACAGCATGTTTTGTTTTATTTTTTTATTTTTTAGGTTAATCGTTGTACAAGGGCCATTCTTTCATGGGCCAGCAATTTTAATGCTTGTGTATTATCTTTAAGCTTAAAGAAGAAAAATCTTGATTCTATCTAAGATTGATTATACTCTTTCACAAACTTTCAATATCCTACAGAAAACTGTTATTGTGAAAAAATTATAAACAGACCAGATTTAAACTGGAACATGCCGAATTGGACACGCCATCAGGCAATCAATCTAGGTCTGGACCACACATTACTGATGCTGTACTATGATACCATCTATATATATCTAGAGTAAAAAGATCTCATTATATGATTTCACATTATAAACGTAGTAACTGAGTAACACACAAATTTTAATTTTCGACTGAGATGGATTGAGAGATTTTGACTGATAAAGCATACTGAAATAACTTTGTGGTATATTGTGTTACATTTACTGAAAAGAAATGACTTTAGATGGTAATTGTCTTGAGAAATACATGAAATCTGATTGTGCTGGAAAAAGCACTGCATCATTGTACTGCTTGTGGTGCTTTTCCTCAGACAAATGCAATGAGAGAGAAGAGAGAGAGAAAGAAAAGATTAAGGTCCTAATCCAATCTAATTCAGACAATGACATCTCAGCTTGTGAACAACAGAAGCTTCAAAACCGCTTGGAATTTAGTGGCAAATCTGAACACCCTTAATATTTTGATATGGAAATGAGTTAACCATTGTGTCTTAACCATTTCCTCTATGTCAGCTGTGGTAGAATCTTAGTGGGATTTACACATTTAAAAAAGAAAGGTGTCTTAGTTACCTAAAATGCCATAACCTGAACATGTCATAAACAGTTTCTGGGGTTCAGGATAGGTTACATGCAATAGAAGCAGAAAGCAGTTGACATAATGCTGGTAACAGAGATTCCACTGAGGGAAATGAGGCAAATTGCTTAATTCAATTAAGAGATTTGTCTAATTGACTTTATCTATCCTGGAATCATATCAGATTTAGAAATAATAAGGAATGAGGGGGACTTTAAAAAAGAATTAAGAAAGCTTGTTTGTCAGCTGACCTTGTAGTTTTTTTAATCCAACCTATATTTACTCGCAATCCAAAGGAGAACAATGTGGCATATTTATGTAAGACTGACTTGCTGCTTTTCCAGGGCAAGTCAGGACAATTTGTCCTGCTGAGTGACTGTTATACAGTAAAACAAAAAGGCAACATAAAAAGACATGTGTTTGATCTCAAGGGTGGTTGAGTAGGTTGTATGCAGTGACCCTGTACTGTTATATATGACTAAGAATAAATCTCTGTCCTTTATGAAATATTATGCTGAATAAGTCAGCCTGAGACAAAGTTCGAAGTAAGTACAGGACAGAGCTACTGTATGTGCTCATGTACATTTAGGAGTGACGGCAATTAAAAAAACAACATTTAATTGTACACCTTCCTTTTTGGATAACACATTACAAGGTGAATGAGTCATTCAACGACATTTACAGTGAGACGCACAGAGATTTTTTGAGTGAAGTCCTTTAAACCTTATTGGATGGATTTTCATACAATTTAATACATTTATGATAAGTGCAAGAATATTAGTTACACCTGAATTTTCTAATAGTAAAATCACCAGTTCACAATTATTTCTTCCAGTCCTTTGATTCATGACTCACTACCTACAACATTTATGACACTTCCACCTGCTTCAGTTGCACATTGGTAGTAATAAGCAAATACTAGCATGTTAACATTTCCTCATAGTCCCACCTCTGTGAGCTCTGAGGGAGTGTTACATATTCAATCTTTTCTTTGCTATCAAAGCTATATGCCCGATCTGTGTCTTTTTTGCTGGCTTTCTACCTTTGATAAAAGGAGGTGTCTTCTGTGAGCTGCTGCTGTGAACACTTTCTCACTACTGACTGCCTTTGTGTTGCAAAGTTGTTACCTCTCAGGACCGTGAGCAGCATGTTTTCCAAGTACCCCAACATCTCATGGAGAGCTGGTAGTTCTGAAGGCAGAAAAGTGCCAATTTCACACCCATTTTGTCTTCCCAAAAGGTTACATTTGCTAAAGGTGAAGCGAGGATAGATCCTATCAAATTCCTGCCAGTAAGAGATTGAACCCACTCCCTGAGCTGGAAGGAGCCATAGTGGGCCCTTAGATTTTCAAACTTTTATAGCAGCCAGGCTACAGCAAAGTATCGTGACTTCTGATAGTTCTTACCTCAAGCTTTAAGTGGTCCTATGAGGTTGGATCTCATTTCTTTAGAACCCATCCTGAATTCTACTAACACCTCTTACCAGTTTGCAGTTATGTTTGATACTTTACCCAGAGTCATATCATGATATTGGGAACAGAGATTGACATAAGCAGCTTTGATTAGATGGGCCTGACTATTGTTTTATTGTTTTATTGTTTTCTTGTGTGAAGGAAACAGGAACCTTGAAGGAACCTTATTAGGATGTCTAAAAGATTTTAGTATAAGAGAGTTAAACTTGGTACTTTACTATAGGCCTACCTCAAAGAATGGTAAGCCAGACAGGCAAAGAATGATGAGCATATACATATATTTTTTTAAATGTTGGCTATGTAACCTTTGATATAGAAAGTCTTAGAGTCACCTTTAGCAGTCAAACTCGGGCAACAACCCCCCCGACACATTATTTTTGGAACTTTCCAAAAGGTCCTGTGCTGGAGGGGTAGCACACAACAAAGGTTACCTGTCACCCTGGGATACATTGTGTACCTTTCCTGGTGGCTGACAATGGAGCGGGACACCAGAGCGTTTGTCACAGCCTAGTGACCCATTCAAACTAACGCTGCCTTACCTTTCCCCTTGTGAAAAAAGTAGCACATCACTGTTTGTGACCAGCTTTCCAGTAACTGATAGACAAGTTTTCTAATTATGCTCAGTGTATTCTTCATTCTATACTGCACTAAGGTAATGGCATAGCTGAAGTTTGGATCAGAAGAGGTGCTCTGGCTTCATGTCCTGGCAGCTGCAATGTTGTGGGCTTCAGTTTATCTCTCCTTTTTTTTCTGTGAAGGGTCTTCTGTCCACTCATCGGTTCGTGCACTCTGTATGGGAATTTCTTTTATTTATGTATTATTCACATTATTTTATTGTATAATGCCTTGGTGCCACTGGATTTTAACATGTCTCACACTCATACAGTTAGACAGATGGTGGGGGTCTGGTAAGGAAGTTGGGGGGAAGCAGACAGGTCCACAGGAAGAGTCTTTTGTCTCTTCGATTACTCTGGGAGGTAGCAAGGGAGTGCGAACCTTAAGGTGTGAAACAGCTGTGTACTGCCTTTTGTTCCTGGAGAAGGTATTTAACTGAGAGCCATGTTAGGCTCAGTGAGACTCTGCTGACCGTCTGCCCCACGATCATGCAGGCTCTCCACCAAGCTTGGTTTTACTGCTCACCGCTTGTCTGCAGGCTTTATTTAAATGGAAAACTTCCACAACAACTTACAGACTTATGTACAGCCTGAGAGGGAATACAAACTGGATTCTACTCCATGGTGTTTTGTCTCCCAGACTCCTGTATATATTCCACATGCTTGGAGTAGGCTGCTCCTATTGCAGTTATTCTATTGTTATCATTGTCAGGCACCTGTGCATCCCAGGAGCATGGTCTGAAAGGCACTAAATTCCTAATCATATATGTGGAGGTGGAATTGTACATGATAATGTGCTAACATGGCCCTAGCATGAGAGACTTGCCAACCACCATTAATCAGCCACATTTATTTACAAGACTGTCCAAAAGGGACCTACTACTGTGAGTACTGGCTCATTCCCTGTGGTAAAGGTGCTTAACCTTGTGGCTTCCAGTGTCTGCGGGACTATCCTGCGTTCCATGTGTCTTGTGTTGATCCAGTTTTCTGTCATCCACTCATTTTCCTCTTTCTTTACCACCACTTGCATGGATCATTGATGTCGCTCTTTCTTACTTGTACTTTCCTACATCTTTGATGCTCATTTCGGGAAAGAGGTATGCAATGCCCGGAAAAGTTGAAGAGTTATGTTCTAGATGATGTATTCTCGTTTTCCCAATGCAACATCTTAAATTCTGCATTTAAATTTTCACCAACCAGTGAAACCTGGCAGGAGCCTAAAGGTGCTGGATATCTGATAGTATTGCACTAAGACAGTGTTTTTCTGTCATCCCAGAATTTTTGTATAAATGCCACATTTTGGATCTCTCATTCTCTCACTCTTACTGCCTAGGGCTGCATACAAACAGCCATTTTTGCTTGAGAAGAATGCTGGCAATAATAAAACCTGAAAATTCTATAAATCCTTGTGAAAGTTGCTTTAGTAACTTCCTTTTTTTCACCTTCCTTAGTGGAGAATTAACTTGAGCATTCTTTATAAAAGGAAAAAAATAATATTGTCATTTCAGCGTCCTTGAGCCCAGGGTTCAAGTGAGTCTTAGATTCGATTTATAATGTTCTCTATTTGGTTCCTGCTTTGTTTATATTTTTCCAGTTTGACTTTTCATTAATATCTTGAACAAGTAATTTTTAGTTCCAGCATTTTTTTTTTTTTGTAATTAGAGTTCCTGAGACTGTGATTAGACTTTATTATTTCCATCTACTTTGTTTTCTTTTTCAGCTACTCCCAGTGTTCTACTGTGTCAAGTTCTTTTTAATTGCTTCCTGATTTACTTTCTTACTTCCTGTTTCTTGGGCCCTAGTTTTATATTTACTTCCTGTCTACCACTGACTCAATTATTTTCACCTATGTTTCATTCCTCTGAACAAACTTCAGTATGACTGTGACCATTTAAAACACTGTCTTCTCTTTGTTCTTTGTTGGAGTATCTGTTTGGCCTCCTTGTTTATTTCGTTTTGCCTTTGTACTGGTTTATTTTATGGATTTATTTAAAACCTGAACAGAGGTTCATTTCCTGTTAATTGACGTTTGGTCTCAGAGTTTGCATTTGGGTCTTCCTTTTAAGATTTATTGCATGTTTACAAAAATATACTGATAGCAATATCTAGGGTGCTACCACAGATTCTTGGAGCATGTGTCAAATTCATACTGATACCACAAAAATACACAATGATTTTCACAGTGTTTTCATGTAGTACACATGTGTTATGATAGAGTTTATCTTGGCTAGTGTGAGAAAGTCATGTCCATTAGCTCATTCAAAAATTGGCCCTCGCTAATTCACGTGCTGCATGCTTACAGTATAATTGACTTTATATTAATGTAATTTCACATATTTGTCAATATGAAAACCATTTCATACCCATTCATACATACCTGCTTAAAATTATTATATAGTATAAATGGTATGCAAGCCAGTCTTGTCGTACTACACATTTATCCTGTAAAGGAATTCATGCTTTTCATCCCATATTTAGTGGTGAGTTAAACAAATTACATCCTGGATACATATTTTGGGGACTGTAAAGTTAATTAGGGGTGACATACATTAATGCAAGACACAAAGACAAACAGAGAATGTAATATCACATTCACAGGGGATGATTAAGACGAAAAGCAAAAGAATTTGGATTTATAATAAATCTTTTTTTAAAAAACATTCAGATGCCAACAATCGCTGTATGTGTGACAATGTTTGTGCAAAGTTTCGCTGAGATTGGCTAACTCCTTAAGGAGGAGAAATTTGTGTACTTACTTACAGGTTCCTACAGAAGTGAAAAAGGTAATTTCACAAGTGCAAATATAATTAATTAAGCAAAAGCTTCTTTTTTTTCCCATGCCAATGCAGTTACATTACTGTGCATAGAGAAATGCAGGAGGAAAAAGCCATGGCTCACATCTGCTATCTTTGCTTATATCACAGTAGACAAGCTCAAATTCACACGAGAGAGATGCACCAAGCCTGTGTTCATTCAACCATCACTTTTACTTTCTGTATCTATCCCCCCAACCCCCCTCCTGGCTATCAATTGAAAAAGAGACAAAATCAAGGTCATGCAACGAAGCACGTGGAGTTGTAGGAGAATAAATTTCCACATTCTTATGCTTATGCTGACAGTCTCAAGGAATGTAGCCTTGTCATGCCAGGTAATATATGACTAGTGAAGACACATGGCATGTTTGCACGGAGACCTCCTTCATTTTCACACTCTTTTCTTGTGCATCTCACACATGACACTCAAATAATATTGGAAATGATGAGTCGGTGGGTGCTTAATTCAGGAGTCAAAAGCAAGTCCAAATTGTCAATGTTTGAGCAGAGGAGAATCTAATTAAAACTGAAAATGGAACGAGAAGAAAGAGAGTGACTGAGAGAGGGAGGAAGTGAGTGAATCTGTATAATTACAGCTTAATGCAAACAACTCCACATTGTCTTTATTCCAATGAGTTAATGAGGTTACACACTAAAAAAAAAGAAAAAAAAAACCCAATTCCAACACCGCTATTGTCTTCTACAGGCCACCAAGGAAAATGAGCTGTCACTCGATCTTAATGGCAACAGGGTTTTCACTCGGGCCAGAATTAATATCTGACTCTAAGGCCTAATGAGCAAGAGCAGGGGGAGCAGCACAAACTCTTTGTCCTGCAAGTTTGGAGAAGAAAAGAAGAGAAAGCAAAAAACATAAAAATAAGAAATGAATGGTGCAGAATCTAATGGCAGTAGCGAGGGAATACATCGCTGTGATTGAATTCTTCTCCTCAAGGGCAATTTCAATTCAAATGTGCCTCATCAGCATGAGGATCAGAGAATTAACAGCATTCTCCAGGTGATTCACTTCACACTGTAAAACTGACATAATTATGTGATAGTTGTAATAAAATTGATTACAGTTCATTTCAGTGCTGGTGTCCAGCATCTGTGACTGCTGTCCATCAGTCATGTGTGATGTACAGTACATCATTGTTGACTGTCTTTTGACATTTTAGTAATATATGCTTAAACATATTTCATAGTGATAAACAGCTATTGCTTAAGCAAGCATGTATATACTGTGCACACACTAAATAACAACCTTTATTTATGGTTTATGGTTTTGGCATGGTGTCTGCAGACAGCTGTTTCATCTCTGAGCAGCTGGGAATGTAATCTACAAATGTACAACCCCAATTCCAAAAAAGCTGGTAAGCTGTTTAAAATGTAAATAAAAACAGAATGCAATGATTTGGAAATCTCATGTTTTATTCACTGTAGAACACAGAAAACATATCAAATGTTTAAACTTTTACCATTTCATTGGAAAAATGTCAACTGAGCTTCACTAATCAGCAAAACACTGCCCCTACCCATTGTAGAATAATTTAGTAATAGTGTTAGTTAATGTAAAATTGTGAGAACTTTGACTATTTCCCCATCTACAGTGCATATAGTTGTCAAAGTCTCTTTGTGCAAGGGCAAGCCTGACAATCAGTATCTGATGCCCTTCAGGCCCTCGGGCAGCACTGCATTAAGAACAAGCATAATTCTGCCGTGGAAATCACTATGAGTGACTGCCATTCACAAATTCAGGTTATAGCTCTATCGTCCAAAGAAAAAGCCTTACGTAAATATAATCCAGAAACTGAAGCAAAGTTGAAAACTGTTCTGCTGTTAGACAAAGACAAATTTGAAGTTCTTTGTATGTACGCTGCCTCTTTGACTAATGAGAAGAGACCATCCAGTTTGTTATCCACACTCAGTTTAAAAGTCTGTATCTCTGATTGTACGGGGGTGCATAAGTGCCTGTGGCCTGCAACCATCTGGAAAGGCACCATCATTCCTGAAAAGTATATAGCGCAACATATGCTCCCATCCAGATGATGTCTTTTCAGGGAAGACATCATCTGGATGCTAAATGGCATACTGCATCTATTACAACAGCATGACTACATAATAGAAATTTTCAGGTACTGAACTGACCAGACTTTTCACCAAATTAAAACATTTGGTACATGATGAAACCAAAATACAACAAAGAAGACATAAGTGACCAGCTAGAATCCTTTAGCTGAGAAGAATGGGAACATTCCTCTCCCAAAAACCCAACAACTGTTCTCCACAGTTTGTAAGCACTTACAGACTGTGCTGTTAAAAGAAGAGGAGGAGTTATACATTGGTAAACATGGCCTTGTCCCAACTTTTTTGAGATGTGTCATTGGCATCAAAGTCAAAATGAGCTAATATATTTAATGAAACAGTAAAATGTCTCAATGTATACATTCAATTGGTTTTCAGCGTTTTCTATAGTGACTAAAATATGAGAATTGGGTCTGTATTTCTTTTATATTATCATCACACAAGCTACCTTGCTTTTATTTCTACTTTTTAGGTTAGTTTTTAATTTGCTAAATAGAGTTCTCTAAATATGTCTGTGAAGGTTCTCAGTCATCCAGGTCATCGTAGTCTAAGGAGCTTGGAAAGAAAAACGTCTGGACTTCTTTGAGTTGCTTGAAGACGTTTCACCTCTCATCCGAGAAGCTTCTTCAGTTCTAAGGTCAAATGGTGGGGAGTCTCAGATTTAAACCCAGTGGGAGTTTCCCCCCAAAGAGGGACAAAGGACCCCCTGATGATCCTCTACCTAATCACATGAGCCTAGGTGTGAAAGCGGGTGTGGGTCACCAGTTCTCTTATTACTTAAAACAAAGTCTGCTGCTATTTCCTATAGTATTTGAAAGAAAGATGTACAAGTAAATCATCTCTTCACAACGCAATTTTTTTTTAAAAAAAGTCAGTATATAAGGTAATTCAAGGGTTCAATTTTATATAACACCAATTCAATCATTTTTCAGAGGAACAAAACCAGAACTTTCTTATTCATATAATATTTTTCACATACCACTTTCCAAAATTAAAATGTATATTTTTAATGTGAAATACACCAGTGACCAATTTCAGGATTATGAGACACTTAAAATAACTCTCATTCAACAACTGGTATTTAAAAAAGGCAGAATTGCCTTGGATTTTCTTTACCTATCATATTTCACAGACTCATACTGTGAAACTCAGCCAGCAGGGATTCTCACCCTGAGGAGGATTTACATTTTCATTCCTTTTCTTTACACATTTTATTTCTTTTTTAGTATATCCAAGCATTTTTACCCTTCCTAACCTCTGCTGTTGGTTTGGGAAACTTTTAAAAAGCCTATTGCCTAAAGTGACAAATGTACTAATCCAGCTCACATTTAGACTAGCAATGCACAGATAAGGCAAAATAATATCTCATGAAGGTAACCACCTACATCTTTATAACTATTGTAGAATATTTACATAGTGTTGAAAGTGTGGAAAACATAAGGAAGCGTTATCAGGCAGGGGAATGTATAAGCCATGGGGTGCCCTAAGGAACCTCCGTGACCTTTTTCAAACTCAAACATAACTTAACAAAAGTATCTTCAAACTGTTCATTCTGTAATCCAAAGTGTGTAAAGGGAATATGCTTTAGCTGTCATTCATATACTGTGATTAACACTGGCCCTGCTGTAGTTCCTGTGGCAGTGGAACACAACTAACTTTCCTATTACCAAAGGAAGTCATTTATGCCCCTGTTCTCCTTTTGATCTGTCAGACTTGGGATGAAAAGAATAGTAGAGTCTCAGCCTAGGGATCCACTGCCTTTGAGACTCAACAGCTTGACTCATTTCATTACTGTCATGAATTAAAGATCCCCAATCTCCTTTTTTTTCTATTCGCATGGCAATGATCCACCCTTAGTTAATTTACAGTCACTCGTTGTGCAAGGCCTCCAGCCTCAAAGCTCCCACGACAATTTACCTGCATCCTTTTCACTTGCTGGTGCATATCATTGTGATATACTGTAATAGGGTTGGCAGAGGACTCAGTAGTAAGCGTGCATGTTGTATAATGAGCAGAGGAAGTGAGAATAATCACTTGCATAGCATCCCTAAGTTCGTAGCACGAGAAGACGTCATGACAACTGAACCAAAATAATATTTTTACTGGAAATAAAATTGACTGGGGTTATATTATGGAAATATCTTGTGACCACGTCAACACTAAATGCTGTGACTTAATTAAGATCTCATTTCATATGCAACTCATGTCTGTTTCATGATATTTTGGTTCAAAGACCTAACACACACTCAACATTCTTGCAGTTCCTGTTGCTGTTAATACTGGGAAATGCAACTTTTTGTCTGCTCATCGTGATTAGTATTATTTTTCTCTGAAAAGCTTCCAAAACCGCACATGAAAAAGCAGCACACGAAAAGCATTTTGTTACCATTCACTCAAGGACACAAAAATGCATAACGTAGAAGTGCATGGCAGGATTATCCACAAACATGTGTTTGTCCACATGGATGCATTAGGATAAAGCATGAGAGGCAGAGACGACTGTGAAAGGTGACAGCACTTCCTTTCTGGCAGGGTGACCTGGTTCTCAGCGGGTTGCTGAGGCGGCTTTGGACTGTCTCTACTGGCCATCTGGCCCTGACGGTCTCCACTGTGAGCAAATACCAGGCTAGTGGCTCACCGACATATTCTGATAGTGTGATTCATTATTGGTGGTAGTTGTAAGCTTGGGATTAGCCTGCTGCATTCTCCATTACACTCAGCTAAACCACCCACCTGGCTGCGGTTTCCATTCACCTGCTCCCCATGGTAATCTTGTATCTTTTATGTCCCCATGTACGTACAATATTGTAATATGCAATGTTTAATCTTGTGCCTGTATGTGCTGCGAATCAACAGTTAAACTGCTTTTCCAAATACAAATCTGAGAATGGTATGTGTAATTTTATCAACGTTAATTCCAGAATTTCTTATTGAAAACTAAATATAAGAAATGTACCTTCCACTTAATTTCAACAGCTTCTCTGCCTGTGCTTACAAATACATTGCCAGTGTGATTGCTTGCTGTATCTAAGGCGAGGTGGGAGACATCATCTCGAGATGAGGCTTCTCTTTCTCTTTCTCTTTCTGTGATGCTGAAAATCAATTTTTGTGTCTGTCGGTAGGGGGCGTGTGATACCTATAGATAATAGCCCGCTGCTGCTTCTTCAATCCTCCAGGGTTTCAGCAAAACCCATCAAAGGTGCAGGCCAAAGACAAGGTGAATTGGTCTTCGAGCCAATCAGCGTTAACAGTGCAGTAGTTAAGTAGTTTAATCCTTTCGTAAAAATAAAGGTTATCACATCCGATACACTGAAAAGGAATTCATAATGTTGGATTCTGTTGACAGTATAAAGACATGAAAAAATATTTTAATTGTGTTTTCAATAGACATTTTCACCTAGCACAGTTTTGTTTTCATAGTTCTTTTTCTATATACAAAAGAAAACATTTCCAGAAGTAGTTAAGGGTCTCAGGTGAGCCTCAGGATTACAAATGTTATTGTAACGGTTCAGTTAACCAAGTAGAACTGAGATCTTTGTTTCTCACGGCTTTAACAACTACACCTACGTCAGGACAGCCAAACTGAAGTCCCCAGGAGGAAGCTTGGGTCCCTGCAGGAAGCCTGGCTCTCAGCCTGTCTTTTGGGGGTGTTTTCGTATGCATGTGCGTGCCTGGCCATGTCCGATCCAAATAGATTCGCCTCACGTCACCTTCCTACCCACCACCAGCCCACCACCCCTGCACATAAAACATTCATTAGAGCACAGCCTAGCACTGTAAGAAATGTCTCTCCAAATAAGTCATTAAGTATCAGATTCACTCTTTGATTCTAGGAATGACACCAGTTACCTAAAATTATGATTATTATTGTTATTTTCAGTTCAGTTTTGTTTGTGTCCAGTATTTTCTATAAATAGCCTCGGACATAAAATCCAGTCTTTCTTTTATTTGCCATGATTAATAGCCCATGCACTCAGAATTAGGAGGGATATTTTTTGCAGCGTGATACAGACCCATAAAACATTCATCTTCGAATTCTCTCTCTCCCTCTTTCTGTCTCTTTCCGCCAAACGCCCCTTGCCGCCCCGCCCTCCCTTTCCACCTCTCCGTGGTAAACGCACACTGGCGCGCACCAGTGCGACCGACAACCGTGCTCATACCACACACTTTTTTTCAGTGTACTTGGGAAATACAGAGGGGCAAGTAATCAGACTGGATATCTGCTGCGATTTCAAAAGATGGATTCAATACTCGGTTTTCGCCTGTGCCGTTGATTCTCCACTTCTGCGTTAACACTTTGAGCTCTTCTCCCGAGCTGTTTGCGCGTCCTATATTTGGGGAGGTGTCGACTGGTGCGTCGAGTCTACTGATCCCAAATTGGATGTTTATTGCTGACTGTTTTTGAATCTCTCGTCCACATGACTGAGCCAGGGTGCAGCTGGAGACGTGGCTCCCCACTCGGGAAGACCTACGGCTAAAGTTTGAAGGGTGCAGGGGTGCTTTAGTCTGCCTGTTTCCCGTCTTGCACTGGATTTGCAATAACCCATAAATTGCAATAATTAGCGGATTTCCTATCTATCTCCGTATACGTGGGATTCATTCTCGGAATTATAAAGCCTCTGGATTTCACTTTCATCTGAATCATGAAGACCGTTATTATTGATGGTGAGTACACATCAGACAGCTGGACACCTTTGTAAAGTTTTCACATATATCAGACAGTAGCATCCCGCTGGGTTACTGCGCACTGATAAAATCCACAACGGTGCAGTGTCACCGCTCTGTGGAGGACAGACAGAAAGATAAATCAGGTGTCCTAATTGGAGTTGACTCCGTTCAACACCCCCGAGGTTTGATTAAAATAAGGTATGGCTATCAGCATGACAATAAAAAAAGAATCGAAAGAAATCGAAAAATAAAGCCTTTATATACAATCAAATATAATTTTATTGTTGGAACGGAAGAAAAAAAAAACTAGAAACAGAAGTGTCGGCTGTAAACGACCTTGAATCAGTGGCTCTTAATTGAGTCATAATTCGGATCTTATCTTGTGCGTGTCTTGCTTTCCCTTTTTGTATGCGTGTGTCAGTGAGAGTGCGCACGAGAGAGCGAGAGGCCGTGTACTGTTTGCAGTGGTCAATATGCTCTGCATGATATCGCAACTTAAACCGGGCATCCGCTTCTGCCCGTCTGGACGCTGTGGGCTGAGCGTTTGATGAAGTCTGCAGATGGTCCGCTTGGCGGCCCAGTAATACCGCTTCATTCCCCAGCTCCTTGGCTTATAATTGGTGTTTTGGTGGCATCGTCCCACTCAGGGTGCCACCAAAGTGACGGGAAATTGGGCCTTGTAGCTTTCATGACTGGACTTGGAGCTATTCTAATGAGGGCAAGAATGCTTTCTCAATTCCGCCAGAAATGGTTAAGAATTTAATTTCTTGTCAGTTGTTTGAGTGTGTGTTTGTGTGCGTGAGGACACTCACGGAGAGCTAGAGGGAGGGTGGGAAAGGAAGGAGGATGCAGCACCTGGCGTGTCATTGTGTCTCTTCCTGCACCTGACTGTAACCCTGTGTTTTTTGGTGGGTTTTTTTTGGCTTTTTTTGTTTGTTTGTTTGTTTTTTTAGTGATCTAGTCATGTTTACTGCAGTGCAGAGTGTATAACACAGATATGACATGTGCTGTTTGGTCAGCAGCACCGAGGCTGTAACATCCACTTGGTTCAAATAAGATATTGTGGAAAATCTTAATTTCCACTTTGCCCCACCCGTGCATAGACTGCCCCAGCACTGTCACATGCATACACCACTGCCACAGTGCTTATGCAACATGCTGTACACACTCCATCTTCCTCATGTTCATGACTTGGCTAAAACTGCAGGAATAGGGTAAGAAAGCTGCAGATACAGAATAACTTTTGCTTTTCACAAGTAGCAAAATCAAAGAGGCACATCTGCTTGTGCATTCTCTTTGATATGTCACAGGGTGATGCAAATTCAAGTGCACACCCCTTCATTGGCACAGAATGGCTCTGGGTCCCTCAGACCCTACAGGCAACTTTTCATTACCCAACTGCTGGCATGATTTAGCACCAGGCGTCTGACACACACCTATGTCTGATTTTTATTCATTTATTTTTTTTTTGTTTCTGCTGCAATTATAATTGGTATCCATCTCTCAGGCTCCTGATTTGGCTGAGAAAATATGGCCTGCCTTTTCTTGTGTTTAAAGTGTCACAATGAGGAGGGACTTTAATTTACACTCTTTTTCACCCAGTCAGCATATGATCAAATGCCTCTGTGGGAAAGCTGTTGCTTGGGGGTGCCGTCGCTCCCTGTCTACTGCCAGGCAAAGCCAATGAAGCCCAAATGAATGGATAAAACCATTATAGTGGAACTGAACGCTTTCTCTTTGAAACCACTACACATTTAGGGCATTTTTTTCCCCAATTAGTTAACTCTGTTATTTTTTGGCAATGCCTTGCCAAAAGCTCTGCCCCATTTTCAAAAATAGGCCACAAGATGCATCATCTGAGGTGGCAAGATGATTGTTCTGAATGCATTAAGCTATGAGAAAATGGTGCTAATAAAAGAAAACAAATAAACAATAAAAAAACAAAGCTGATTTGCATTTCAGCATTAGGGGAATCCAACATCATGATATAAACTGACAATAAGGCAAGGCATCTTCTGCACCCTGAAAGGGAATGTGAAATTGATCCATCTTTGTGTATATGGATGTTTATACAAGCACAGGGGGAGGGCTGGAAGAGATAATGTGTGTGTGGGTGTAGCATTCAGTTAGTTTATGGGGAGGTCTGGAGAAAGGAGAGGAAGTTAAGAAAATGAAATAAATGTTTTTGGGTTTTGTTTTTTTTGGTTTCTTTCATAATGTACTGTATGGATGGCGTGGCAAGTGAGAGAAAAATGATTAGGGATGTTGTTTTGAATGCTGTTTACATCCGTGTGAGTTATAGAGTTACAGGTTTGTTTGGTTTTTGTCATATTAGTCATTCATGGTCAGCAATGAAACCAAACAACACTGTTGTTCTCTTGAGGTATTAAATGAGAAATATGCAAAATCACAATACACCCTCTGGTTACATTACTGGTCCACTTTGCTAGTATTGGGTTCTACCCCCTTTTTTCTTAACAACTTAAGCAGGATGTAGATTCAGCAAGGTGGTGGAAACAGCCACCGGAGATTTTTGGTTGATATTGAATTGATAGCGTCATCCATTTGGTGCAGATTTGTAAGCTGCTCCATGATACAGATGTCCTGTTTCACCACTTTCCAAAGATGCTCATTGAATTGAGATGTTGTTTTTAAAGGCCATTTAAGTTAATTTAACTCACTATCGTGTTTAAGAAACTAGTTTGAGATGATTTAAACTTTGTGACACGATGTGTTATCCTGCTGGTCTCCAGAAGGGTACTCTGTAGTCATAAAAGGACAGACGTGGTAAGCAACAATACTCAGGTAGGCTGTGGCATTTAAATGATGTTCATGCCCAAAATGGGAAAACATGACACCACCACTATGACAGGATGGACACGTGCTTAATGCCAAATCCTGATTCAATGATCTAGATGTCACAGGATAAATCAAGGCAGTGTTTTTCCCGTCTTTTATTGATCAAATTTAGAGATACAGTCAAAAGTCTCAGATTCCTCTTCTTGGCTAACAGGAGTGGTACCTGGTGTGATCTTCTGCTGCTATAGCCCAGTGTGTTCCAAAGTTCAGAGTCTTGTGCATTCAGCGATGCTCTTCAATATACCTTGGTTGTAATGAGTGGTTATTTGAGTTATTGTTACTTTCCTATCAATTAGAACCAGTCTGGCCATTCTGACCTCTCACATCAACATGGTGTTTTTGTCAAGATAGCTGCTGCTCACTAGATATTTGTTCTATTTTACAGACTATTCACTATTTACTCCTAGAGATGTTAATATGGGAAAATCTCATTAGATCAGTAATTTCTAAAATATTCAGATTTATATTTATTCAATATTCTTATTTTGATGTTTTGATGATACACCGGTCCAGAATCTCTCATTTTCGTTCTTTCAGTTGAGATGTGGTGACTGGGATGACCCATAGACAGGGATGATAAGTTAATTCAAACCACTGTAATAGAATGTCCCCCAACAGCATAAAAGAGCCAACTACCCCCTCACTGTAGGCGTGAAACATTGAAGGTTTTTTTCCTTGAATTCCTCACCTGTCAGAACAGGAGTCAGAACAGTGATGATAGATCAAGTTTTCATGAATATCTCCACGTCTACAAATTGTTTATGCTCGAAAAGGAGTAGGATGAAGTTTACACTTTTCCTGTTCCTACACCCTTATTTCAAATTCCATTATTTACAAATCAATATTCAGAATTCAACATTATATGATCCATACATTTTAACTATATACAATTCTACACTCATATATAATACACACATAAAACAATTTAAGCTTGTAAACCAAAACAACAGCAAACTACATTTTTACATAAACTAAGCATAACTGGCAAAATCTGAGCTCCTTCAAAATAATCTCACAAAGCTCAGAGATTTTGCCATAATGATGATAATGATGCATGCAAGAAGTCACTGATTTACCTCAAGTGAAGGAGGTAAACAGGAGGTGTTCTTGCCACTTATTTCACATAGTGACCTCGGGATTGTCACTGCACACAGGGTTTGTGGTTAAATACACTGGTGTCACCCATTTAGTGGTTCATGGTTCTATGTATTTTGGTTGCAACCTTTAGTTTCATCACAAACGAATGTTTCATTCAAAGTAAATGAAATTTCAACATTCACCTTTTCAGCCAGATGCATATTTATTTTTTTATTTTTTATTTTTTTTTCTTGCCTGTCCCGTTTGGCTCTTTTGCCATCAGAATTGTTGTCTAAAGGCAAAGAAAGATGCCCAACGGATTTACTTTACCAAATTGACCATCCCAGCCTTGCCATAATGGTCCATTTGATTCACCTTTTATTGTTTATTTTATTTTCACTTACTGAATATGGGACAGACTTTACTGGGGGAAAGAAGGGGAGAAAGAAAGAGGGAAAGAGAAACAGCTGAGAAGAGGGACGGGGGAGAAGGGCAAAAGCCAAAAACCAACAGAGTGAGCAGAAAAATAAAAGAAAAAAAAAAAATAAAATGCATATATCAGTCACCTAGGTCACCTGCTGAGAAAGAAAAAAGAAAACAAGCAGAAGAGAACAAGAGTAATAGAATAAACATCATCACAATGATATATGGGAATATGACAGTAAATACTAAATATTACACATTATTGTGCAGCACATAAGATCAACACAACACAGTGTGCTTTGAGGTAGGAGCCAAAAAGGGTGTAGTTTGTGGGTGTGATCACCCGTGGTACACCTGTGAGCATGGATGCGCTTGTTTTTTGTTTTTTAAAAGGTTCCTTCATGTAATGATCTGCTAGAGGGTGTGGGGGGGCCACAGCCCCGTCCTCCAGGGCATGAAGCAGGTATGGAGGAGATCAAAACTCCAGACATCCAGAGGCCCCCAGAAGCATATTTAAATGTCTTAGCAAAATATACTGTTAACTTTTTAATAATAGGTATTTAAATCATGTTGAAAAGACTTTTAATCTCTCTAATTATGACTAAAATTGAGTTGTTCTCTTCATGTAACGCACTGCTGGGTGATGTAATGACATCTTTGGCAGAGTTTTTGAATTAAAATAATAACAAGATTTCCCATGCAATTATAAATTTCTATAAGATCTGAGTTTGTGAAACGTTACAATAGATCAATTTTATCATCCAGTTTCTCAACGTCAAAGGATAAAGATGTCAAAGTTTTATGCTATGAAGCTCGGTTGTATTAATGCCTTAGTTACAGTGACAGATTCCAGCAGGCTATCTGAAAGTGGATCTGCGATGTTCACTGCATCTTGATGAGCTTGCTCCTTGAGGGGCTTCTTTTAATTGGCCGCGCCCTTCAAGTAGATCTGCATTTGTTTATACAGTACATGCACACACACATTCAGACTCCCACTGATGCGCACACGGGCATGCTGGCCTAAGATATCCTTGGAACCATCCGCTCTAGGTTATCCCAGTCTCACAGCCTTTCACTTCTAATCAGAAAGACAGAGAAACTAAGTGGATAAATGAGCAAAATTCTATTTGTTTATACTGAGGAAGCTAAGGGGCAAAAATATAAAAAAGCAGTTGAAATGAAATACACTATTCCCCCAGATTACCAGTTCTTAATCCTCTCTGTGGGTTATTATTGTACTGTCAGAATATTTGGAGAGAGAACCAGCAGGAGAAATGCTGCAGTTTTTAACCCCCACTCCCTACAAGTCTTTTTTTTCACATAACAAAAAATAAATTAAAGTGTTGGCCCTTGTCTTGAAGATGGTGAGGGGGAAGAAGGAGGGCCAAATGAATTAATGTTATGCGTGTATATGGTGTTGACGCAGGTGGAGTCTTTATGAAGGGATTTAGTTACATCTTTTTACAAAAAATAGAAATCCACTTTGACACCGTATTATAATCCTTTCAAGGTGCCTACGCATAACAGAGCAGATCACACCTTCCACTTTTACTTTACACAACACTTTATAAAATGACAAGTGAAATTTGCACACAATATTCAGTTGTGTTGACCCAGCAGTGATACATACTGATGGGAACTCTTTTTTTCCTGAAGATTATATGGATGAAGGTCCTAGTATGCACAAACTGAGCTGCCTAATTTGTTGAACACAGTGCCCATCTCACTCTGCTGCAGTGTCATCTTTCATTCTGTGGTGTCACAGTTGTTCTCGCTGCATCTTTGGAACACACAGTGCCCACTTTTCTGTTTGTGTACTGATGAAAGTTGCATGGATGCGCTAATCCTATTGCAGATGCGAAAGGGTGCGATGAGCTGCTTGAACGTCAGTGACGCTGATTATACCACAATGGGGAGGCTGACTGATGGCCTAGTAAATTGTTAATTAGACAGAGCAGAAGCCGCTCTTAAATTAGACGCATGAATGGAGCCGTTGTCAGCCTTATAAGTCAACCCTGCTCTGCTCCTTTTCTTGCAGGCTACAGTGACATTCAGATAAAGCAGCTGGTTGATCCAAGATGTGAGCAGTGTAAGGCGAAGGGTTAGCATAACAGATCAACACCATAGTGCATATATAGCTAGAATCAGGGTTTTCAGGTTCAATTTTTGAATATCATGGTTTTGAGCTGTAAAAATAACTACAAGGATTGGAGATATAAGTAAAAACATGATAAATCCTATGGTGCCCAGGTATTGCTAAAGCTCCTATAGATCAACAGCTGAGAGCTTAATTGCTGCAGAAAAGGAGTTCTATCAGTAGGTATCTTTAGTAAAAACAAACCGGCATATAATTAGCAATATTGTGCTTGCATATATGATATGCAATCTGCACACATTCATTACTGGCTGATGTGCATATTCTACAGCAGGACTATAAAATGTAAATGTAAACTCAGTTTTACGATGTAAAAGTTTTAGAGAGAGAAGAGGAACTTCCGATTTCTTTTACCCTGAAAGAATAGCTACATTCTTATTTATCACCATATTCATTTCATAAGCGAGGTCCTTAAATTACCCCTCATCATCCTGATCGAGTCAGCCTGTGTTTGTCATTAGATTGCAAACTTAACAGATGGGAGCTGGTGTTTTGATGCAGTCTTACTGAATGTCTGGTACCACATTGTTGAGATGCTTAAGCCAGCGGGGTCACCTTTCTCTCCCTTTATGCATTGTTGGATTTTGTTCTTCCTTTATTTATCTTCATTCAAAGCAAAGTTCTTAACAATCACTCCAGGGTGTTGTATGTGAAGGACACATACTTTATGTTGAAAACTGCATATATTACCTTTCTAAGGTGTTTTTTTAGCAGTAAATACGCACCCTGAGTTGATAGATAGATAGATAGATAGATAGATAGATAGATAGATAGATAGATAGATAGATAGATAGATAGATAGATAGATAGATAGATAGATAGATAGAT
>NW_024582472.1:1141729-1184427 GCF_018398535.1 Haplochromis burtoni
ATAGATAGATAGATAGATAGATAGATAGATAGATAGATAGATAGATAGATAGATAGATAGATAGATAGATAGATAGATAGATAGATAGATACTTCTGTTTGAGATAGTGGTAGAACAAAGGCTTTCAGAAATTCTGTGACATATTATTCTTTACCTTATATTGCAAAACCTTCACAACAGCAATGCGTCTGCCTGTGAGCTTGGTAGTTCACCACTGAAATATGTATTGGGAGCCCTTCAAAAGAAATAGGTCATTACTCCCCGACTCAGGGGAAATTGATCTGTTATAGATGTGAAAGCTCATTCTGTAGGTGCTAAACATATATAATGTGTACCTGTTCTGGCAGCTTTATACAAGAATTCCACAGTTTGTTTGTTTTTTTTCGCGTCTGATAACTTTCTTTCATACACAAATCGGTGTCCTCAATGTCTGGTGGGAGTGAAAGGATTTGTAGAGCAGGAAATGCATAATCCTGCAACTGCGGCAGAAGGAAAGAGTTTCTAAACATACTCACAAGCATAACAGTGGAATCAATGAAGATCCCACTCATCTGCTCCAAGAAGAGTACCCTATAACCTTCACTTAGAAAGAACAACACCACTCTTTATCTGCATGTAATTGAACAGGGCTGACCTCACAAAGCAAAACAAAGTATGATGGAGAGGCACCCCTCTCCAAGCTAAGATGTAAGGTCTGTGTTGAAGAATGTTGACAAAGATTTAGGTTTTGCTCTCAAGTCATTTTAAGTCCAAAGTAGATTATTCTTATTAAAATGCAAATCTTACAAGTGTGCTTCACTTAATCTTTTGCTGTTTAGCATGTGTGCTGAATACATATACCTTCCTATTCCCTTACCTTACGTCTTTCTTTTACTTTTACTTTCTCCCACTTTTCTCGCAGTGTCTTGGTCATTCTTCTGTCTCTACCTCGATGTCTTTACCGCATACACACTGTGGCGTATATTTCTGTCTTCACTCTCAGGTGTAAATGCTGATTATCTCGTGTAGATATCAGGCCATGGCAAATTAAATGTGACCGCAGCTGGCCTGCCAGGACATCCATTATAATGATATCTGTAATCTGCTGGGTTCAGGGGAAGCGGTGTCAAGGGGTTGGAAGATAGTGGGATGATGATGGAGGGGGATTCAGTATGGTTCCAATGGCTGGCAGGAAAATAGAGCACATGGATTTCCACCACTGATGAGGTTCAAATTGACCATATGTCATCCATGGGTTTTAAATCCTACGATCAGAATAGCATCCAAGCCTGTAAACACACCGTAAGCTGAGGTTGTGTACAGTATGTTGAATTCATTATACTCCTTTATTTCGTCTACTTGTACCATCTAATATATAAATAAATTGTGGTTTCAACCTTTAACTTTTGAATTTTCTGTCATATCGGTCAAGAGTGTATGGAGCTCTTTGTTTAACCAAGTGGTCTAAATCCTGATAACTTATTGGTTCCTTAGATTATATAAAATACAGCATAAAATCTGCATTCTCTGACAGTCAATAGGGAGCAATACCTAGGGCTGAAAAATAACCAAAAATGTATAAATATCTAAGCGTAAACTTCCCTAATGACCTATGATCTCAGTTTCTAATTTCAAGCTTAAGTTAATTCAACATGATAGTTATTTAGTAAATAGATGATAAAACAGGTTATGCCTTAGGGCAGCGGTCCCCAACCCCCGGGCCTCGGACCGGTACCGGTCCGTGAGTCGTTTGGTACCGGGCCGCGAGAGTTGAGGCTCAGGTGTGAAATGTATGGTTTTCAGGGTTTTTATCGGTTTTCAGCGTTATTTTGTTATCGTTTTTATCGCTAACTTTTTTTCCTGGGTCTTTTCACGTGTTATGAATAAATCTTCTTTTTTTTTTCGGTACCGGTACTAGTTTTATTTTGTTGTATTTATCCACGACACCTTAAAGACCGGTCCCTGAAAATATTGTCGGGCATAAACCGGTCCATGGCGCAAAAAAGGTTGGGGACAGCTGCCTTAGGGCATTTCCACTTTGTGACGGAAAAATTGGTAACATCACGAAATTGCCTAACTGGAGTCCATAAATCAATTGCTTTAAGTAAGTAAATTCATTTTTATGTACATACCATTATTTATTCCAGTTAGAGCTGCTGATAAAATGAAAAAACAAACAAACAAAAAAACCCAAACAAGCAAATTTTTTAAAGATTTTAGGACCTGCAAATATTTTCTCTCTACTATATTATCAGTCGGTGAGTTTCCGAATGGAAATTTATCCATCTGAAGGTATTCCTGTTGATCATATTTGGGCACTGTGCAAAATTGAAATAACAGTATTTAAATCCCGCAGTGTTGCATTTTGACACAACTCGAAGTGTAGAATAGAGATTAGATAAGTGTTAAAAAAAAGCATGGAGTCCTTTGACATTGAGCATCAGACAGCACAAAGCAAGAATTGATTTGATGAGCGAAACAGAGATATGTCACTTTTGCGGTCACATCAGCTTGGCTGGCTTTCCAAACCCTCTAATCTAAAATGGTGCATGTTTTCACATGCCTGTACGTGTTCCCAGCAAAGCCTATCATCACAGCAATTATTCCGGGGGGAGAGATGAGAACTGCCAACACTCAATCTCTGAGCTGTAAACAAATTATGCCGAGGGGTCTTGATGATGGCTGTGTGAGAAACAAAATAGTCTAAAACCAATCTTGATGGTCCCACTGTGCCATCTTGGGTCTTCAACCAGCAAGAGTGTGCCATCGCTAGAAGGAAACTGGCTGGTTATAGCACTGCCTTCGGAGGTATGGAGTATCTGTGTAGCATTTTTTTTTTCACAATGTATTTTGCATCACTATCAGAAGTACAGCGCCCACTCCACTTGCTTGGATAATGAGTTTTGACAGATCAGTCCTTTCCTTTGTTAACATAAATCAAAGCTTGAAATTTGCACCTAGCACTTTCAAGAAGTAATTAATAGATATACAAATTGCCGTATGCGTCCTTAAACATAATTTATTTTGACACAATGGCAATGAGTCTGAGAAGGCTCACATCATTTTATAATTAGTTAAACAGGTGGTGCCTTATATTTTGATCTGTCACGTTTAAGCTCTTTTGTCATGTGGAATTTTCTGGTTTTCAATAAATCTTCCTGCGGTTTTGCTATAGGTAATTGACAAGTTATGTTTTCTCCCCCTCCAAAGCTCCCTAGGAAGGCATTAGCATATTGAGTTTCGTGCCTGACTATGAAGTGATTCCCACCATGCCTTTAAAAGGCATCGCATGAACAGGCAGCACATTATACCAAAGAGAAATATGAGACAAGAGAGAGAGCATGCTCTTCCTCCACTTTTTCTCTCAGCTCATACACACTTTAGCAATACAAGTTCAACACCTGCACACATACAGCACATACTTGCACGGACACATGTTTGCTGCTTGAATCCCCCCTCCCGCCCCCATTACTTGCTGATTCATACAAGGTTTAGCAAACGGACCATATTTTCGGGAAGGGTGAGTGGTACATGTTACATTTACATTTCCCACAGTTAACTGTGGAGAAAAAGCCATGAAATAGTTTCACCTTCCTCTCCAAGTTAAAGACACCTGAGCCGTTCCGTGGTTTTTCCTTTGTTTATTGTTGTTTACTCTACCGTGACACAGAAATTAGAGCTGGAAACTCTATAGACTCCATCAGCAGTTCACAATCACTCAGGATTTATAATACTTGGCTACTGGAAATGCACAGAAATTAAAGTGCTGTAGTACTTTCCGAAAGTCAATATCACAGTTAAAATCTAATGTCAACAGCCCACAGTGTCACAAAATACATTATTGAGCAAGCTAAATACATTATTTCTAAGTGCATGCAGTGTTGTTGTTTTTTTTAAAGCTTAAGAGTGGGACTTTTCCATTTCACACATTCATATTAATGAATGTTCTTTACATTTAAAGCATTGCACAATTAGTACACACAATGCTGATTGAGTCTGTCAGCACCAATAAATCACTAAAATTTCTCATGCTCAGTCTAAAAAAGAAAGTAACAGATAACAAAGACAAATGTGGGCTTTCCTCATTATAAAAACACTTTATTAGCATTTGTTTAGAACTCACACTGCCAGAAGGAGCAGAAGGGGGGGATAAAAAATTCCAAACTTTTAGGATGTCAAGATGCTTTTCAGGGTTTTCACTCACATTAACATGAAGAAAAAAAGAGACGTACTCTTAAGCAGGAATTATACTTTCCATGTCCGCGGGGGTCTGCCCAGGTCCTAGTTACATAAGTTTAGCCAACAGACAGTGCAAGGGTTTGTGTAGATGTCCACGTGCCTTTTTTTTTTTTGTGATCTCACTTACTTGAATTGCATTACAGTTCCCAGTTACACATGCTCCCTAGGCAGCTGACTTCCACCAGACACCAAAGAAGTATAACAGGAATGAATGCCTGGCTGTCGAGTTTTCACCTGTCCATGTCCAAAATGAAATATTATCTAGGCTTTGCGTCAAATGCAGTTATCCTTTCTGTAAATATATCCCTTCTGGAAAACTGAGATGTTTTTTACATTAAATGTAATGCACTACATTAGATAAAAATAACAGTGTGTTGCATTCATTGTTTTAAATGAATGCAACAACAGAATAAAGCTGTGAATAGTTTTTTCTATTGAAGTGTTTTAGTGGGGGGGGGGGATCATAGCTATGTGCCCTCATAATAACATGTGTCCTGCTACATTTGTGATTAGTTCCTTTGTGAGATTTTTTAGTCTCTCTTGCATTTAAATAAATAAATAAATAATTTGTCAGTTCATGTAAATTACTCTTCATACTTCATACTAGCAGCTTTTTATCATCACACAGGAAACTAGGTATTTAGCTTTGGTCTTCCAGGTTTTATGTTGAGCCTATCCCAGCTACCATAGGGCGAGAGTTAGGGTATTCCCTGGACTTTTTGCCAGTATGCATGCATAGCTAACACAGACAGTCACAAATATAGCCCACATGTACAGCCAGTTTAGAATCACCAATGGATATAATCCCACTAACTGCCTGTCTTTCTGACTTTGGGAGGAAACCAGAGTTCCTGGAAAGAACCCACATACACACAGGGGGAATTAAATTTCAATTCAGTTCAGTTTTACTTATATAGCGCCAAATCACAACAACAGTTGCCTCAAGGCGCTTTATATTGTAAGGTAAAGGCCCTACAATAATACCAAACAAGCATACTCCACACAGAAAGAATGCATCATTTGGCCAGGACCTAACTCAGAATCATCTTGTTGTGCTGCGCTAATCACCGTACTGCCCAATTGAAGTAATCTGAACACTTTTTATTCATATAGCACAAATTCAAGTTAACTCAGGGCATTTTGAAGCATTATAATACTTTGCATAATTATAAAGGAACCCAACTGTTCCCTTTGAGCAAGCTCTTGACAACAGATTAATAAGTAGAGACCTCCATCAGACCAAGACTGAGGTAGGGTGGCCATCTATCTTGATTGGCGGGGTAAGCGGAAAGCAAAGAGAGAAATGATGAGCACAAGCAAATTATTAAAAAATCAAATAGTAACCATCCCCAGATTGGGGAGGCCTATAACTGCAGATTAGGAACATGCAGTTTCAGAGCCAGACACACTTACAGAAAGTTACAAGGAGACAGAGGAAAGCACTACAGAAGAGTTAATAACATGCAATAGTGGCGATTAAGGGTTTTTATATAGGTTCAATAAGAAAGATCTATTCTGTCATATCTATCTCCATTCCTTTTTGTAATATTGACCATTTTTGCTGCTGTTTTTTAACTCTCATTTTTCCATTTAAATGAGGTTGAATTAACCTCATTGAAAATGTCAACATTATACCAGGTATTGAGCAATCTATCTGCCCTTGTTCTCTCAGCCCATCAGCTAGGCCCTAGTCTCTGTTAAATTCATTGTTATCTGTCGTGCTCCCTTTTGAGCCATCTGTCATGCAACCTCGCTGTAATGTTGAGAAGATACATTTCATAGTATGTTCTTTTCTTCCCAGTCATGTTGCGCAGCTATATTTTTGGTAAACCAGAGATATTTGATCTACTATCTACTAAACTCTTGAATACTGGAATATTATTTCACATCGATGGCAGATTTTCCAGTCTTCAGCAGCTAGTAGTTAGTATTATTAATCTAGCTCGTAGTCTGCATTGTCAGTTCTTAGTTCATTCTCAGATTCTATCAGTCTCCAGTCCTGCAAGAGCCCAGCAGTTGTGTTGAACTTGCTCAGAGTTCCCAAACTAGGTTTCTTATCATCAAAAAAGACTGAAAAATTCACCCCAGCCAAAGCACAAATGCCAAAGTATGAACCACCCAACCCTACCCTACCCTTGCCCTTCATGGCACCGTCTCTCTACGCTGTAATGGCATCTGCCCCACTCATCTGGTGATTCTTATGTATGATGTATGATTTCTAAAACATTTCAATAATAAAGGGCGTTCTGTCTTATCTTTCAATGTTATCATTTTTGAACTCTATCTCAGACCTTTTATCGCCATTTAATCACAGTTTGTCCAAATCTTAGTTTATCAGTATTCAGGCTGCTCCATCAGAATCGGTGCTGCTACTTTAGCAGCTACACAGGAAATGTTATCCTAATCTCTTAAACATCTGGGTCACTGCTGGTCATCTGTTGCTAACATTTCATGACTCCTGATTCTGATATCAGCCTCTAATCACAAGATCTTTCAGGTCTTAAGATTCTTGGGGTAAGATCAGCATATGTTTAGTTTATTGTTCACATTTGTCTATTTTCATCATATTTATTTTTGTTTGGTTCACCTGTTTCTCGCTGTCTTACAATCCTTTAATGACAAACCAGTTACAGTCTCTCGTTCTTCAATCTGCTGACAACCTCTGGGCAAAGGCTGTCATTTCTTTTTCTCTGGCCTCTGACAGTCAATCAGAAAGCTTCATTTTTCACCCTCTGCCTCCTGACATCCTCTAACCAATCAATGGCCTCTTTTCTAGCCTCCAATGGCCACCAGCCAATTAAAGGCTCTAATTTCTCGCTTTCTTTGACCTTAAACAGCCTCTGGATGATCAAAGGCTCTATTTTTTTTCTTTCTGGTTTCCAACATCTTCAAGCCAATCAAATGCCCTCATTCTCTCTCTGGCTTCTTTTCAATCAAAGGCTCTTATTTCGTTCTTTCTCTGTCCTCCAATGACTGCCAACCAATCAGAAGCCTACGTTCTTCCACTCTCTCTCTCTTTCTTTAGCAGCCTCTAGCCAATCAACGACTCCCAGTCCTCTCCCTGTGACCTAGTCAGCTAGCCTTCTTTGCAAGATTTCATCTTCGCTGTCTTTAATCTATTTCTGACTTCTTCTCTCATCATAATTGTAACTGTTCTTTATCTGTCATTTTTCTTGACTTTGCCTGTTTCATATCTTTTCTACTCTGGAGATGAGATTTCCATGCTATGTTAAGACTGCCCCTGCTGTTCTCTTTTAGGTCCCGTTATAATCCCCTACCTTCTTCTGGGATTGTACACTATGATCTATCAAATTGTCAGTAATACTTAAAATTTTGAATTTTCACATTTTTTGCTGTTAATATTGCTCTTTTATTCCAAATGAGCCCCCTTTGCTGAAATTAAGTTTTTATGTATCTTAATTGAGGAAGACCTGTACTCTCACATATGTCTTGGTCATATCTAAAATGCTTCATGGCTTTTTCTCCAATACCTCTCTTTTCCCACAAATTTGAATTGAGCTTTAAATTTTAATGTCACTACTTGTATCCAAAAAACAAATCTATCTGTGAGCTCTGAGCCAATCAGCCCCTACTCCCACTCAATGCTCCTCCTTATTTCCACCTTATCAATTGTCAAATGTGCGCTGTCCAAGTCTCCATCAGCCATCTGCTTACTCTGCTCCACCACCCCCGTTTGTTTTACTCTCGGGGTTCCAGTCTCCATTGCCTGTCTTCATCTGGGATTTGACTGCAGGATGTCACTTCTCATTGAAGTATAAAATTTTGCATGCTCATATTTTTAAGCGAGGAAGGGAGGTGGTAAACAAGTTATGAGTGAATGTAAATGAACAGCCAAATTTAATGTAGGGACACTATTCCCTTAAAGACTCATAAACAGGTAAGCGAGCAAGTATACGTTCATAAATTTTTTGGAGGTCAATTGTAGCATCACAGCATTTCCTGATGACAAATTCTATCCACACACAACATTATCATAGAGCACATTTTATTTCAAAAGCTATAGCATCATGCATTAGAAACCATAAACAGCCATTAGCTTTTTCCAGTGTGAAAGCACTGCACCTCACCACTGGCTAGGCAAGTCATTACTCAGCAAATGGAAACTGGAGACTGGAAACTTTATTGCAGATGAGTGGATGAAAGGAGAAATAGTTTACTGACATCAACTTTATGGGGCTCTTTTCTTCAAGGCTGCCTCGTTTACTGAATCTGTAGAGTTTTTACAGGGAAGAGCTTTCATTGGGCAAATATTGTCAAGCAAAGCTGAAATTATGTTGACATGTTTGAGTTGGCAGTGTTACTTTAGATATCTTTCTCTCTTGAAATACTGAAAATATAGGCTCTTATTAGGTTTTGTTCAATTCTTACACTTCTGCTAAACGACCTGTTTTTTGTCTTTCACATCATTCCAAGGATATGTTTACTTAATAATTACATGAAGATAGCTCCTTTTTTTCTCTTGATAACAGACCCTTTCAATGTTTCATCTGCTCCAGTAAAAACTTCCACATTATGTAAGTGACATTGAAACAGCTCTTCTGCAATGATTTCTCTGCCAGTACAGGAACACACTAATTGTCGTTTTCATATCAGTTCAGTGATTGAGCGCTGTCAGTATGTGATTTTTTTTAACCTTACAATGGGTTTATCCAGCCCACTGACATTACTATGCAAACTATCCTCCTGTGCACCACCTTCTCAGTGAGATAAAGTTGGAGCCGTGCATACTGGGACTATATTACATTATCGACTCCTTATCCACTTAACAGGAGAATCAACTCCGTTTACAACTAATTAAAGTCATTAAAGGGGGCACACAATAATGCATTTTTGCTCAGATAACAGAAGTACGGGTGGCAGTGGCAGCTGGGCTCATTCTACCAGCAGGTCAAGATGAGAACAATTAACTGCATATTAAAGTCGCAGTGTGACATGTTTGAGACAAGTGAAGATGGTGAATTCGGTACAAAGTGCTGATATGGGTGTCATCAAAACTGTAACTGATTGCTTCTCTACTTAGCTCAAAAGCCCTATGTTAGGATCCATTAAAGAGATTCGTTATCTGTAAAGAAACAGCATTAAATGTTTTGCCAATCACAGTATAAGATTTGTGGCTCACTGTGTAACGTCAGTGTTAGTTAGTTTCCAAGCATTAGCAGATATACTTTTTGAACACTCAGATACTACTGCTGCTTTTGTAGCAGTACTTTAGAGCACAAATAGCTCTTGGGACAAATTATAGGTTACATCATTAACATTTACATAAAAATGCTTGGCAAGTTTTACCATGCATCATATGTTCTACTTTATAACATTTTCATTATCTACAATTCTAATGGAGGCTTATGCAGGTTAAATGCATGAAAGGCTTGCATAATAGCTTTGACTGTCCACAGACAGATGCTACTTTTCAGACATTACAACAGCCTGCAGCCTATGGGCAAAAAGTGTTCCATATAACCTACTTTAAATATACAGTACATATTCCCATCATAAAAAACTGTGGTGAAGGTCAACATTTTTTAAGATCCAGGGGGAAAGGTAGAGTATGTATTACATACATTACATAGGTAAATATTCAGCGTCCAGATGTCGATTAAAAAGACAAAACAAAGCCTGGTTTCTAACATAAGGAGCAAGATGAAAGGAGAGGCTTTATGAGTTCCTCCACCTAAGGTAAGCTGTTACAAAGCTGAGTCTGCAGTTATCTCATATCCACTGTGCTCAATACAGGAAGAGAGGAAAGGGAAGAGAAAATAAGGGCTCGGCATTCTGTTGCCAGATTGACTCCATCTTCAAAGAGATATTAACATAGCACCAGTTTCCTTTTATCATCCTTTAATTTCAATGATGCCAACCCAAATTAACATGACTGAAGCTCAAAATATCACAAACACAAACGATGGAGAGTAGAGCTGGGCGATAGAACGATAACGATATGTATCGCGATATAACTTTTACTCGATAGAGAAATTAAGCTATCGCGATAGACCTCGCCGCTCTTGTCCTCCAAAAAAAAAAAAAAGAAAAAAAAAAAGGTCAGCCAATCCAAATTAAGTAGCGCAGAGCCGAACCAATCACAGCCGCAGCGTCACGTCGCGTGACTTGTTACGTATAGCACAAGTGCCAAGCCGCAAGTGTGTTTGTTTGGGAAGCAGCCAGCGGGTAATGGAGGAAATGAGTGTGCCGACTAGAAAAATCAACCGAGCGTGACCGAAGAGAAAACAGATGATGGTTCCAACGCCGGAGAGATTGTCAAACGGAAGAGCCATAGAAGTTCCGTAGTGTGAAGGTATTTCGGCTATTTCAAGTCTGACAAAAAACAGAGTAGCGTGCACTGTAAATTGTGCCGAAAGCAAGTCTGGAAATACAATAAACTGGTGCATGCGTCACACTGTGCGCCACGTTATTGTTTCGGTGAAATGAATTTCTACAATACTGTTACTGTTAATTCTACTCTCTGCAGTGTTTAAATGCTTACATATACACACAGTTACTGTCTCCACACATACGACTCGGTTCTGCTTCTATGCCCCAGCTTTGTTTACTTTTTCCCACCGAGGCTTCTAGACTTCTGATTGGCCAAATTTCTGCACGGTTAGGAATCTAGCGCCACCTGCTGCTTTGGCATGTTCATAGCAGCGTTTTCCTTCATTTCTGCCTTTATGTGTGGACGGGATTATTTTTTAAAACGAAAACGGAAAATCTCCGTTTTCAAAAATACCCGTGTACGTGTGGACGTAGCCTCAGTCTCTGACTGGAAGCGCTAATTCGTCATTCGGCTTTTGTCAGACTAAAGTAACTGTTAAAACTGTTTGAAAAGCTCAGCTATACAACAAGGAGAGATTGAGAATTTCCTTTTAGTTCTCAGTTTATTTGATATTGACAAAAGTTAGTCAGTTTTGTCTGTTCTTCTGTAAAACAAACTAAGATTTATTTTTAGAATTAATATTTTGTTTCTAAGTGGAATTGACAATTTAGTCTGTTTCGTTTGTTCTATTTTGAAACTTAAACGCTTTAGCGGCTGCCTTTTGTGTAGTTTGCAATATTTGCCTTTATTTATCTGAAAAAGTCTCATGTTCCTTAAGTACATCTACCCTGTTGAACTTATTATGGGAAATAAATATTTAAATAAAAACAAGCTGCTGATTATTTCACATTTTACTTGTGAGCAACGGCACATTTAAATCTTACAAATATAGTTATTTGGCTTATATCATGAAACATATCGTTATCGCCTGAAATGAAAAAACCATATCGTGATATGAAAAAATCTCATATCGCCCAGCTCTAATGGAGAGTAAGATTAGGAATAACAAAGAGAAAGGTATGCATTTTGAAGACAGTGATCTGCCTGCCAAACAGTGTCTTACTCCATCACTGAGCAATCATAGGTCATATTGTCTGAAATTCTTCATTTCGTTGACCTAGTCATGTCAAATGATGTTTCTATGATGACATATGAACTATTATTGGGCAAATACATTTGTATTAGTAAATTCCAGAGGTTCTAGTTTTTCTTTAATAGGATACCCTGGTGACAGTACTGTTTTATTGGTGAGGAAAATGTGCTACAAAAAAAACTCCAAGTAACTGCTGTAATGACTGTTTTCCATGTCGGGGACATAGACTACAGTCTTGCAGCTGTTCTCTACACAGTTTGTTGAAAAATTATCTTCTGATGAGGCAATGTTTCATTCCAAATGTGGTGTGGAAATTAAAAAAGAATTAAGCAACTTGTTTGGAATACCAAATAGAGATTTAAAGAAAATTGAAATAAATTAGTTCAGGCTTCCTATAGGCTGCTTAGATCAGTGGAGAAAAGGAAATACCTTATTCTGCATCAACTTTCATTTCACATGAAAACATGTCTGCGAGACAAACAACCTCACTATCACTCCCACTCCTTATATATTTAATTGGCCTTATGTGTCTTGGAAAATGTCCTTGAACATTCTGCTCTGTTTGCATCTCAAAACTTGCAGTAAATTTTAAACATGTCATCTCAGCAGGACCAGTTGTCCTCCTTCCTTCACTGCGGAGCTACCCAGCAGCATAATGTTAGAGATCGAGTGCTACAGCAGCTTCCTAAGCCTCTCAAAAGAAGATTTCGGCTGCTCTTTCCCCATGCTACATTGCTATCGCAGACATTGCATGTTTAAGATAAAAACAGGGAATAGAGGATCTTGGAAGATGATGTAGTAGGGCTAGCAATGGCACAGAAGATCAGACTGCAGTGGAGAACTCTGGGAACTGAGTAAGACAGAGTGAGGAAAAGCATGCATACTAATATAGCCCTCAGCATTCTTGTCTCTCTTTCACTACTTTGCATAGAGGTCTTTACTTCAACTTTATATTTCATGGCTTTCATTTAATGATGCCTCCTACACTATATTCCTCCTTTTGTATAACTTCCCCACTGAAGCAGTCATGAATCACAGAGCTGAGGCTTTTTTCCATTCTATGTCATCAATATGTCATCCTAATTCATATACAACTACCTATACCATAGTGTCAACCTGACAGAGATGTTGGTACTGCATAGAAGTAATTTACCTGAGGTATAATGTGGGTAATAACTGACACAGCATATTGGCTAGGGTAATTAACTAAGAAATGATGGTAGTCACAAGATAAATGACAGTGTGTCTGTGGTATTTCTATCATTAGTTGCATACTGTACTAGAGTGACAGTCTGAGAATGTGCTTAGCGTGGCTTATCTATCTGAGAAATGATGATGAAAGCAGATGAAAGTGATGGACGCTGGGTTCTCTGTCAGCTTGAAGGACAATGATGTAAAGTTCAAATGCTCCTATGGTCATATATAGGGTTAGAATTTTTAGATAGTCTAGATTTTTTAGTAATACCAACATTATCCACCCAGCCATTTTTAGCCACACTGGAACTAAAATGAGATTCCCAGACCTCCCTGTCCCCGGGTACCTCCTCCTCCAGTTCTTCCAGGGGAATACTAAGGCCTTCCAACACTAGAAAAAGGAAGTTGAGCATGCATTGTATTATGTGTCCAACTTCTAGTTGGACACATAATACATCACTTAAGATGTATCCAATAGGCTTTATGGTCAAATACTCGAACGACCATAGCTAACAGCTTTAAGTGTGGAGAAATATTGAAAGCGCTGTCTCTAGATGACTGCACTCCTTATCTTATCTCTAAGTTTGAGCCCAGACACTTTCAGAGGAAGCTCATTTTTGACGCTTGTATCTATGATCTCATACTTTCTGTCACTAACAGCAGCCTGTGACCAAAGGTGAGGTTAGCAAAGCAAAGAAAACAGTAAACTGATTACTGTCAAATGATGTTTCTATGATGCCATATGAACTATTATTGGGCAAATACTTTGGTTTTAGTAAATTCCAGAGGTTCTAGTTTTTTTTAATAGGATACCCTGGTGACCATACTATTTTATTTGTGAGGAAAATGTGCTACAAAAACACTCCAAGTAACTGCTGTAATGACTGTTTTCCATGTCGGGGACAAAGACTACAGTCTTGCAGCTGTTCTCTACACAGTGTGTTGAATAATTATCTTCTGATGAGGCAATGTTTCATTCCAAATGTGGTGTGGAAATTAAAAAAGACTTAAGCAACTTGTTTGGAAGAGATTTTAAAGAAAATTGAAATACAGCTTTAAGTGTGGAAAAACATTGAAAGCGCTGTCTCTAGATGACTGCACTCCTTATCTTATCTCTAAGTTTGAGCCCAGACACTTTCAGAGGAAGTTCATTTTTGACGCTTGTATCTATGATCTTATACTTTCTGTCACTAACAGCAGCCTGTGACCAAATGTGAGGTTAGCAAAGCAAAGAAAACAGTAAACTGTTAGCTGTCAAATGATGTTTCTATGATGAACTGACAGCTCTTCTTTATGTTTAGTGTGTCAGTCTTTCATACTACTCTTCTCCCACTTGAGACAGGAACTCTTCCCCAATCCAAAATGGATAATAGATAATAGAGCAATATTATAATATTTTGGTCCATAACACTGATACAAAAACACCCATCACAATATTTAGAGTAAAAACCTTGAAAAAACCCCCACTAGAATTGGCAAACATAAAATATACAGTAAGGAACTTCTAACCTAGCACTATAGCTGTAGCCTATCGCTTTTTTATAGCTGTTTAAGTTTTAAATAAAAAAGTTGTTTTCAGCTGTCGATGCCATTCTATATGATATTATTATATAAACTGCAGTTTTGGCCATCGATCTTTAATAGTAACATGTTAATACATATAATAATAATTTTGTAATTCATATTTTTTTATTTCATAATTTTGTTTTTTAAACAGACAAAATGAATAAAAATATATATATACACTTTTGTAGAGCCCACGGTGTCCTTTTTGGCCATTAACAGGTAAAAGCTGAACTATATAAATATAGTTCTGTTATTAAGGAAAGATGTAGACTCTTCAAAAATTAGTTTATAATTAGTGTGCCATTGCTCATAATGGTTCATATGTTTCTAATTACTCAAATTCAGCCTGTAACAAATGTATTTTGAAAGCCAACTAGAAATAATCCCGATGACAACATTTGTCAGTTTTCCTTAGAGTTTGGAGCAAATCCAGTTCAACTGTTTGGACACGCTGAGTCGTTTCTCAATTTGGTATCAAATGCCCATCTGGAGGATAATCAACATCAAATTGTTAAGCATACACACAAAGTCCATAGACAAGATAACAGTAACATTTAATAATTTGCCTCGTTAACAATCAATTACTTTCACTTTCTTTAGCGATTCTTCAGTGTATATGATTTGTTATATTGCGTTCTAATGACTAATACGCTCTAGTAAAAGCAAAATTAGTGGAATGCACCTTTATGTTCAGAAGATTCACTTCTTTTTGACACACCTTTCAGGACTCACTGATGAGGAGTCCCATTAAGTATTAAGTATTCTATTGGCTCTCGGAGGAGGCGGACGCACTTTTTCTCCTCTCCCTTATCTTCCCTGCTTATGTCCTTGTCTAGTCTCGTGTTATTTGTATTACTTCTCCCTGGAACACTCTCTCACAGTCTGTTTCTAAAACCTAAAGAGAATTATGGATTTGATCAACTGGTCTCTGAATGCTATTGACACCCTTTTCTCAACGAGAAGTCTGAGAGTGCCCTGGAGGTACTTTCCCTGCCGGATACACGATGGACGGGTGGCAGAGGATCGTGTGCCTGGCGGGACTGTCGATCGAGGACGCTGAAGATATCTACCTATTTGGAACCATGATAACAGGGTTCTTGCTGATCGGAGCTGGCTTGGCCCTGGCTTATCGGAGAATTAAGACAGCGGAACCGGCTGTTCAACCCCCCCCAAGGCTGCCCGCTGGGATTGAAACGATGGGACGAGGCATGACTTCTCAGAACGGGCTCATTGAAAGCAGCATGGTTAAGACCTTGGAGATGCTTACAGCTGTCGTGAATACTCAGAATAACACCTCTGAATGTATATTGGGTTACATCAAGGAGAGGCCTGCTCAAAATAACACCTTTGAGCAAAAGTTGGATTACATCGTAGAACAGCTCACTGCAGTCGTGAGGTCTCAGAATCGGCTCTCTGAGCAAAAGAATGACAATACCACGGAACGCAAGTTTGATAACATCATGGGGAAGCTCGGGGTTCTCCAACGGGAGATTGAGAGACCAGTGTCAGAGTGTTAAAGAACAGCTTTGAAATTCTCATGAGTTGTTGCAAAAGAAAAATTACCATCATAATCCGGCTACCCCTTCGGCTCCAGCTGTGGGCTCAAGGCTGGAGCCGAACAAAAACTCCCTGATAACGACTGTGTTGAGTTTGTTCCTTCCCATTCCATGCAAGGCCACCTGGGTTGGCTGGAAGACTGTTTACTTAGCCTGGCAGGGCGAAGGACACTGTCTCAGCTGAACTATGGACACGCACACACATACATATACTGATACTGATAAGCACTCACTGACGCATCACCCTCCCTACCCCGGATCCAACGCCACCTCCAACGCTTACCTCCCCTCTGATGGAGGCGCAGTCGAAGATTGCAGCGCTCCCAGATCAGATGTACACACTGGAACACTTTCCCATGTTGCCTGTCCGTGTTTATTGTGCTATGGTGTGTTGATATCTGTGCATTCCTGTATTATTCTTTTGTGTTACACATTTCGATGTTTTTTTTTTCCTTGCTACCTAGCTTGACCTGTCTCCCCAATGTGATGTTTGTGTATTGTATGTACGGGCGGCAAGTTCTGTCATCTCGGTTGGGGGCAAAAGACCTGCAACTGACAAATAAAGGCTATCTCATCTCATCATCTCATCCCATTAAAGCACTGAGTAAAACAGCAGTACTGTACTATGTTTACTTGTAACTTTCATATTAAAATGCTTTGTAGAAAGAAATCCAGCCTGTGAAAGAAGGATGGTATTTTTGAAATGATTACAGTGTGACAAGATTTAACTTGACTTATTTGGGGAAAACAAGCAGAATCCAAATGGCAGTACTTAACTATTTGGTTTGATGTTGGATAGAAAATGTCAAAATATGGCCCTGAAAAAGAAAGTAAGTCAGAAGATGGCATGATATCTCAGGCTAAATATGTTCACACCACCAACGCAGTTCCAGAGTTTCCCAACATCATAAGACAGGCTTTTACGTCACTCACAGGCACATATTCAGATTTGGTTGACATGCGTAGTCAACAGGTGCAAGAACGCAACAGCTGCTGCTTGCCTGCAATGATGCTGCCCTGGGGAGCTCACTGCCAGAGCTGGTTTGGGTTCATCACACATGCTTTTTTCCCCCCCTTTCTTTTCTTTTTTTTTAACCAACTGTAGAAGCCATGATTTAAAAAAGAGAAAGCAATAGTTCTGTTCCCAGAGATGGGGTAAGTGAACTGATCTTTTGTTACTTTCATTTATTATTCAGGCATCTACGTGACATTTGTTTCCCAAAGGCATGAGCAGATATTGGTTTTTATAAGTGAAAAAAATCCAACTGAAATAAAAGAGTTAATGGCAGAATTCAGCTGATTTTTGGTTTTCAGTAGCAATGGAAAACCCAAACATTAACACCTCTTGACCTCCTCAAATAAGACAGATGGATATGTTCTCCACTTAGCTCCTTTGGTGCCTATTTAAAAAGCCGCCAGTCTGTGCTCTGTTTCATCTGAGCCACGGAGGGACAATGGCTATTCGAGTTCAAATGATTGATGTGGTCTCATCTCTCAGACTGTCACACGCTCCTGATGAGTAGATACTTTATCGACTTCATATTGGGGAGTGTGTCTAGTCTTACTCTTTTAAAGACCAGAATCCAAATGGTGACCTCAACCCTGATCTTCAAAGCGTTGATTTAAGTGTAATGTCCCATCAGATAAGTTCTCTTTGTAAGAGAACATAGTCTTGAGGATAAGGTAGAAACCATAAGAAATAGTCCTGTGCTCTGTACAAGACCACTGACAGAAAAAGAGATACTAGCGTTTGAATAATAGCATTAGCTAAGGTGACAAGATTGCACTGATATTTGCTTTTGATGTGGCATCTTATTTTCTTTTTGGCTCCTTTCTGCTGCAAAATATATCTTGGTCAGCTTACACTGAACAGCAAGCTTCTTATAGAAATTGCTTTCTTCTTCTATGCACATATGAAAAAGCCAAAGTAGAAGCTATTTCAAACACAAACAGGCCTGATATTACACTTAAATATACAAGAGGATTTCCTGCTGTTGTTTGCTTATCCTTGCTTTGTGCTTCAGTTTAGGAAAAAAAAATTAAAACTGTAATCCACAAAGTCTCTCTTTCCTTGCAATAAGGTGATGGCTTTGCATTTTCACTCTTAAGCTCTGTCGGCTGTATCAGAGAGTGGCCTCTACAGAGGAAATTGTACAAACCCATGTAATAGCCCACTTCGCTTATAAAGGGCAGGTGCTTATCTTGTCCGTATAAGATCCTGGTCAGCCTCGTCTGTTGTACAGAAAATAAGTCATAACCTGCATGTTCAGCTCTGTGTCAACCAACCATCTCTAGGCTGGCGCAAGCTCTCAAGTGGAAAAAAAAAGAAAAGAAAAAAAAACTGGAGGGAATAATGTGGAAAAATCATTAAATGCAGTCCTTTTTAATATGAGTATCATTTTTTTCTTTTGGTGGCTTTCTCTCCCTTTTGTATCACGTACAGTGTGAAACAGTTATAGTTGAGACAACCAGTTTATTCCAGTAAGTGATGCAGAAAATACTTCGATAACAAAAAGACTAAAACTTGAAGGAGCAAGGCAGCAATCAGCAACTTTTGATCAGGCTTGATTAAGAATTTTGCTACAATGTGCTACCAAAGCATTCGGTTTGTATTTCCGTTACCATAAAGAGATCTCACATTCCTTCCTGTATTCGTGGCACTGCTTTTCTTGTCATTTTAAATAATCTCTTTTATTTTGGCATTTAACCTAACACAACTCTGAATCGTAGAATTTGAATTGTGAAATTATACAACCGGAATAAGCAGCTTGTTTTAACACAGGCTGTTATTGCATGTAGGTGTTTCCTGCCATAAACCAAGAATTGGCCCTCGTGAAACAAGAGTTTTGATTGGAAGCCAGTATAAACAGTCAGAGTTTCCAGTGTATTTATTCACAGACTGCAGAGCCTTGGGAGAAAAAGGAAGAAGAATTATTAAAAACACCACAGAGTAACATAACAATAAGATTGCACCATTTAGGCCCAAAGGCATATGTATTAATAATCAGAAGAATTATGACATTCTGAAACAAGTGACAGGAGCAACAAGGTAAGGAAGTGAGGCAAAGAGCAATGCAGAATTGTATCCGTGCTAGAGATTATCACAGCGCTGTGCTGATATGTTATATGATGCCTATTTTGTTCAATTATATTTCAGTGATTTCTAATGTAGTGTTTTATGGTAGTTGAGTCACATTAATCTTACAGTGTCTCAATCTAATTTTGTTTTTATTAAACAACAGTATGTCATTTCTGTAGTCGGAGCATGTTCAGTGTGAATGGTTTTGTGTGTTTTCTTTCTTGGTGCTGGCATTTCAGTGTTGAATCATCGCACCTTATTAAATCAAATCTGCTGCTGGCAATACAAAATGGAGAATTTCGAAAGACGAGCGGAAGAAGGTCTCATTAATGGATTGCATTCTTTTTTTATCTTTCAAATAATGAATCTTTCTATTAATGTAGTGCTGACTTTGATGTCGATCCACAAGCGTATACACCATTAGTCATGAAACTGTAAATGTCTACTTCTCACCATATTTAGCCTTTTTTTCCCCACTTTCGCACATAGTTTCTTCATGGCTTTGATTACAGACAGCTTTATTATTTATTAACATGCATAAATCCAGTTACAGAAAATATCCAGAACCTTGGAGTCGAATTGTAACGGCATGTGTGCCTGCATGCATCTATGCAGACAATTCCAGTGGCTGCCACTACAGTACATCTAGAACCAAGAAAGAAAAAGGCACAAAACAGTAATCGAAACAAAAGAATGTTTTTTTGTTAAATAAGCATCTTGAAACAATATCTGTTAAAACAAATTAATAATAATAAAGGAATATTTTTAGATTGTATTTTAATTGGGTTTAAGAAACCTAATATCTTGCTGTAATTTCCTAATACTTTCCAGTGTGTTGTTCGGATGTCATAAGGGAGTGGAATGAACACTAGGGGGCAAGCTTAAGCCTTTCTCACATGTCCAGAGCATATTTAGGCATTTGAGTCTCTTCTTTTCTCTTCCATCCTTTAACACCTCATGTTGTGTGTGTGTGCACCACGTACGTGTTTGCTTCACAGAAGAATAAGCTTGTGACAGCCCGTGAACATTTGTTTGTGTGTTTGTTTGTGGGTTTGTGTGTGGTGAGCCAGCCACATTAATCTTAATCCAAAACTAACGTTCGTCACTTAGTATTCTGATTGAGGGACATTGTTCGAACGTCTGGCATGTTGGATTAAAAATGAATTGCATTCCCAAATCTTTCCTTCTCTCTTTCTTTCTGTGTGACCACACGCAATGTCAAATCTCTGTTGTTGCTGGCTGCGTTTTCAGACGTTCTAGCGTTTCCCCCCTTATTCTCCTCTGCTTGGATAGTCTGTCTTTGGTCTTTTCCGTTGCATAGTGGCTACAATCTTTCGTTCTCTCCCTCATCTCCTGCCACATCCCACTGGCTTCCTTTCTCCTGCTCCTTTACTATGAAGAGTCTCTCTTATTGCACGGCAGCTCCTTTGCAGTGTCTGCCTCAATTTGCATCATTCCTTGATGTGCAGTGTCAGCTCAGGCCTCCTGATCAAATTCTAACAGCTGATGACTGCTTTCATCCCCTGTTTAGCTGCCCTGCATTTGTGCAGTAGCCTCCCTGTTTCCCACAATTCTTTGCTAATGCAGGAGTGGTGGCCGCCTGTGTCTGCTGGTCTGTCTGCTGTGTTGGTCTGTCTCTTGTTTGTTGCCAGGGATTGGGGAACAGATGGTGTGCTACGTTTTCCCCTGCAGAGGGTGAGTTCTACAAAGTGCATCATTGTGCAAAATGGGTTTTGCTGCACAAATTTCTTCTACACAGTGTCATATTTGAAAAAACAAAAAAACAAAAAACAAAACATTACCACTTTATTATATGCTATATACAACTTTCCCTTTTGTTCCTTTACAGTGCAGGCTTTTTAACTTGTTTATCTTATTTATTGTATTAAGAAACATTTATATGTCTATAAACATCAAACAGCAACATTTTTTAAGTCTTTGAGTGAAATCTTAAAGAGCTGAACATCCGATGAAAACTCAAGAGAGGCTTGGGAATTTCTTTGTGCTAAAGTAATGTTGGATCTATAGTTATTTGACAATTCCAAAGTTCTTTAGAGATTATATACTTCAGATGATCTCCCTTGACAATACTGCTGTACCAAGAAATACATTTACAGGAAACCAGCACCAGTTCAATCACGTAGGCAGGACTCCCCTCTGGGAGGATGAGTGGGTTTAGTATGGATGGTAACTCTCAGGAAGCAGCACTTCCTTAATACTACCAAGGCAGATTATTTCATTTCCTGCTAATGATTGTTGCCATTGATATTACCAAAGCACACAAATGGCAGTGATTGGCAGGATTGGGTGATGTAACCTGTAGGCCCTATCGTACAAAGGGTCAGGCCAGCTGAACCGTGTCACTCATCGCAGAGTGCGTTTTTACGACAAAAAACAAATCAGTTGTGTCTCGGCTAGTGCCAGGCACTGTGAAGCAAAGATTAAAACTCTGCTTTCGCTAATCATATCTAAAACCATGGGATTAGTCATTGGAGATAGAGTCAAGGTCCTTGCCCACACAGCTAATTGAGCTCTTATCTTGGCATAGACAGTAATAGCATTAATCACACATAGCATGTCATGTTCACATTGTAATGCTCTTCTTTCTGGGCTACCAAAGAAAAGTTTTAGAGGTCTACAGATGGTGCAAAATGCAGCTGCTCGCATTTTAACAAGAACTGGGAAATTTGAGCACATTAGCCCTGTTCTGAGATCTCTGCATTGGCTACCTTGTCAGGTTCGAGCAGATTTTCAGGTCCTGCTGCTCACCTACAAGGCTTTAAACGGATTAGCACCTTCATACCTCTCCGACCTTTTACATCTTTACGTTCCATCCCGTGCTCTCTGATCTCAGGACTCTGGCCTTCTATAGGCTCCTAGAGCCAGAAAAAAGACAATTGGAGAGCGTGCTTTTTCTTTTCGTGCCCCGTTTCTGTGGAACAACCTCCCTCAAGATGTTAGGCAGGCATGCTCTGTGGAGGTTTTTAAAACTAAGCTGAAGACACATTTGTTCACCTTATCTTACAAGTCTTAATTCTATGGCTTTTAGTTTTTAAATTTTTACTGTTTTTAACTTGTATTGTGTCTTTTACCTGTATTGCTATGTATCGCTTTTATTATTATTATTTTTATCTTTTTAGTTTTAAATAGTTGTACATCACTTTGTTTGAAAGCGCTTTATAAATAAAGTTGTTATTATTATTATTATTATTATTATTATTATTATTATTATTATTGTTATTATTATTCACATGGATATGTGGAAACTGCATAAGCTCCCAGTGAGCTCTGAAAGTCCATGGTGCTTTGTTTTTAAAAGCCCCAACAGCTTTGTGAAAGTTGTAAATGTGCATGAAGATTAGCATTTTGGTTAAGTTGAGTTTGTGTAAAATCGTAGAACCAACATTGACACATTAAGATTTGTTGATTTGTGTTTATATGTTCAATTCATTGCAGCGCTCTTGCATTTTGCCAGACTAATGGCAATCTCATAATTTCTTTCTTAGAAAAAACACAGAGCATCTATTTTCCTGTTTACTCTGCTTCACTGGAGGTCATTTACCTTAGTTGCAGCAGAAGTGAAAGCGCAAACATAATCTATTGTTAACCACTGCAGTTGCTGCACAGCTGCTATTTATAGATGCCCTGGAGAAATGCACTGCCTACCTGTGAAGATGAATGTAGTTACAGTACTTTTCTTTGTTCTCTGTCATACTTGTTTCAAAGCTATTATGTTCTTTGGAAAATGTGCATAACCATCTTCCATTGTCATGTCAAATTTTCCTCAGGAGAGTGCAAAGTTGTTCTTGTTTCTATTCATATTTCCTTTTTTAAATTACACAAAACTTTAATTGCCACCCAATGATGGTGTCTGTGAGAAAGCCCTAAAACATGAGTGCTCACATCAGTGTGCACTAGTAAATTAGCATGACAGTGGCAGGTGGCTGCATTGGGAATGTGGGGGAGGTGGTGAAGGAGGAAATACAGATATGAGCCAAGCACAATGATTGAAATCCCTGCTGTCAGGCGATGGCTGCTCAGGTAATGTGGCACCACGCTCCTCTAAGCAGAATGCAGTCAGTAGGAGAGTCGAGAGGTTTTCAGATGAGGGGGGATCAAGCGGTATTTTGTCCAACGCCGTCTGTCTTTCTCTTTTTCCTTCTTGTTTTTCTAACAGGGCCACATGTTCAGCAGCATGCATATGTGAACAGCATGCTAAACTACCAGCTAATACAATTGCATAACATGAACAGAAGCCGTGTATGTAAACACAAACAATTAAAGAATGTTAAATAGAAACGAGGATTAACTTAAGAGACTTGATGGCTTCTTAGGAGTAGATTCTGGGATGTGGAAATGCCAAAAGAACAACTTAGAGCCACAGTTCTCAAAGTGTGGCCCAAGGACCACTGGCAGCACTTTGTAACATTTTCCGTGACCCTTGACTGTGACAAGCAAGAATGCAGTATGTAAATTATAGTAATCTGCAGTTCATATTCCTGCCTTTCAACACACATAAAAAGATATAACAAACACTGTGCTAAAGTATCTGTGCATTTTTGTACATCATTATCACATCTTGATCTCAACAAGTCGCATGATAGGGTGAGGCAAGGTCTCACAATGGTTTCACCCCAAACCCCTGCTAATAATGACCCACACTCTTTTTCACACCTTGGCTCATGTGGTAAGCCACATGATCAATAGTGGGTCAACAACTCTCTTAAGTAACAACTCCCACTAGGGCTTAAATACCTGGGCCTCTCCACCATTTAGACTTAAAACTGAAGAAGCTTCTCAGATGGGGAGGTGAAACATCTTGAAGAAACTAGTCCAGTTGCTTTTATTTACAAGCTCCTTAAAACGCACGGATCATAAGAAATTCATTTTCACACACATCAAATTCCCGTAAAGATAACATGTTGTATTTAGTGAGTTTTGCAGCAACTTACTAATAATTGTTTGTCATCTTTGGTGAAGTGACTCAAAAAACTAATGTAAATTTGCAGGTGTCAGCTGTTAAGCTATATGGTGTGAGATTATATAAGACAAACACAGACCTGGGATTGAGTTGGCTTTTGAGTTTTGCATATATACAAATTGAACCTACTAAGCTTACAATGTGATGCAATTAGTCAGATAAATCTCAACACAACAAAACAGACACATAATATAACACAATATGAACATTTTCTCACTAAAATCAACTTCTAAAATAATTTACCAGCTACGTTCAAAGACACTAAACATTCATAGTATTCTTGCAGTGGTAGATCAGTTAATTCTAATCTAAATATTTGTGCACTGTTTAATTTTGGGACGTATTGGCCATCTCATTTTTATTTTATCCAACAGCTCCCTCAAACTCATATTCTTATATTTCAGTGCTGTGTGATTCTAAAACTGAGACTAGCATACTTTCTAAAATTTATGTAACACATAGTGTTTGCCTCGCTTTTAACATTCAAAACGCTGGAGTGTTATAACCTGAAAAAACACTAATAGCACTGGACTACTGATTAAATGGTAATCTCACATTTTGCTGCATTGTGTAGAGCATTAAATCAAAATTGTTGGGGCATGGATGAACCAAGAGTACCATTAAAAGGTCTGCAATGCATTTCTATTATTCAGACATATCAGGCCCATTAGCACAAGAACTACAAATGGCATTCGTATTACAAGCCGCTGAGAGCTTACAAGATGGAGCTCGAGGGAGAAAGGAACAGCTGAAGGATGCAGTTTAAAAATACCAGATTGTTTTTCTCCAGGGCTGGAATGACTCATTACCCAGGCAGCAAAGCAGGAAGTCTTGTCAGTTGGGTCATCCCACACTACAGTGACACGCAAATTGCGCCAGCGCATCATTTACAGTGTTACAGTTATTTTGGAACTGTGACAGCAACAACAATACACACAAATACTTGGATGCAATTTCATATAAACAGATACACACACATACACACCTGTGTTGGAATCCGGTTAAGTGATGTGTGCAAATTGCTTTAGGTTTTTGGATTCTGGGAGGCAAGCTAAGGTTTCAGGTGGCCGCCATATGCTGGTGTGTTTATCCCCTCTTCTCAACTCGTGACTGTTTTGTTCAGAAGGGAGGGGTGTAGGCTGACCAACCCATTGCTCGGACACTGCAGCATCACTGAGCCACTAGTGGTCTGCCAGTCTGGTCTTATTGGATAGTGTGATGTGATGCAAACTTGTGCGCATATAACCAAGTTTACACTTCCTCTCTCTATCTCTGGGAGCAGCCCAGGAATTGAAGAGGTTAGAGGGCGTATTGGGGGCATTCTGACATGGCACTCAGCCTTGGATCATCCCTCACCTGGGAGATAAAGAGCAGGGATGATGACTTCCCAGCATGAACTGAGCTTTGGGCCAATGCTCGACCTTTTCAGTAAAAAAGGTTACTGATCCGTGGAGGCCTCTGATGTAAAGAACTGCCCTTATCAGGCCAACAGGGAGGATGAGGTGGAGATAGTAGACAGGTTGATGTGAAGAAATTTAACTGATTCTGGGTTTGGCTAATGTCTCTCTGTTTTCACCCCTTTTTTTGTTTTCTGTTCTTCCTTCCCCGTATATTTCTTATCTGAGCTCCCCTGCAGGAAAATCCATTTTCCTGCACTAGGCCACTTTGTCTACGCAGGGTGCGGCGGTACTGAGGCGGGTGGTAAATAATGCACATCTCTTTCCCCTTTCATTATTCCAAAGGAGCGAGTGCTTGCTTTAAGACGCTCTGTGAAGTGCGCTTATTAAACGAACCAGGCTTCAGCCATTTCTTTTTGTTTTTAGGGGTCGAGGTTAGGAAAACATGTCCCTAAAAATTATCTGTAGGAAAGGCCCAGTATCCCATTCTTTCCTACTCATTGAAACTAAAGAAGATTCTAGATGAAGGCCTTTGCAGAAGTTGAGATCCTAGAATCAACAAATATCTGCTCTGTTTCAGAACAATAAGATGGCTAACTCGGTGTTTTGTGTTATGACATTTACATCAGAAAGTTTGAAAGGCTTACTTATCCTTTCTGTCTATTTTGCATTCTCACAAGCAAAATATTCACTTTGAAATGAAACACTAAGAATTTATTAGAGAATGCCCCTTTTAAGTCATTCTGTTCATATGCAAACAAATGTGGTTTTATTATTCACCTCTTATTTTCATAAAGGCCTGCAACTCCACTCCATTTGTATTCCATTTTCAAGTAAATTGCCAGCGGTTGTCATTTTTCTTTTAAGCACAGTGAGTTTTCTACCATCTGTTTTGCCTCAGCACATACTGTCAGTGGTGAATCGACGGATGCTGGCCAAATTCTGCTTCAAACCTCCAGTTTTCACATGCTTTGGGTTTAAGTGGAAGGTCTAGGATGAAGAATGAATCAGATGTATGCGGAGGCAGGGGAAGATATGAGATCCTATACCTCACAAATGTCAAAATCCACCTACATCTGCTCACAGACAGTATTGCTGCCTCCACAATTATTTACCGGGTTTTCAATAGTTTTCATTACGCAACTAGATTCCAGTGCATTCCTCTGACAACACTATTTTTGAAAGAATGGCTGGTAAAAATCCAATGTGATAGGTGCAAAACATTGCTAAGAACACTGCTGTTGTTTCAGGGCAGAACAGCAGAAGTAGGCCTCATGATATTGGCCGTAATACATTTGCTTGCAGGAACTGACTCAGAAGATGAAAGGAAGGGAGAGGTTTGTCTTTTTCAGGTCAACATGCCTCCAGGGCTGCCTACACATCCAAAATAGATGGATCTACAAGGAAGCTGGACAGAATTAGTTAATGCTTGCAGTCTTCCACAAAATTTTTGTATTTCATCATTTTCATTTTCCTGTGATTTCTTATGACTCATCAGACATCTCTGTAGTTCCTTTACTGTGTGTCTGATGAGTCATACAGAGGGAATAAAACAAACTAAAGAATAAGTGCGTGAGATAATGGATACATAATTCCTACCCTAAAAGAACACATGCAGTGATTGGATCTGCTGTAAATGATTGGAATCAGTTAACCTGCTGACATTACGGTATGAGTCAATAGTATAAATATTACATGCCTACATACAATTACACAAACCCAGTGTTTTATATCATGCAGCAAACTGGACATTAGCTTCCCCCCTCATCTTATTTTCCGGAACTCCCATATTCATCTTCTTCCTCTTGGGATCTCATTGATTTCCTTTTCCTAGAGGGCAATTAAATGTCATTAAAATGTTATTAAAATGTCATACCTTTTTTAAGAAGGCATGGATCTTACATCCCGCATGATTGCCTTTTCATCTCTTTCAAAGGTATACTTTCTTGTGTGTCATATAGCTAAACAATTTGTTGCCAGATGACAGCTTGATAACTGCTGCGCTGTATGACAGATATCACAGCGAGCTCTGTCATTTTGTCTGTTGAGCAGTCTGTGATTTTACTGAGAAAAACAACACCACCCGACTTACACTGTTTTGAATCGTACTGTTGTGCTGTGGTTCAAACATGCTGGTCAGCTGGGGCCCTGTGTAGGTTTTTCATGTTCTGTACCTGCGTGTGGCTTTCCTCTCACAGTTCTAGGGACCTGCTGTCAGCTTATTTGGTGACTCTAAATTGGCTGTAGGCGTGGATCTGAGAGCAGGTATTTGTCCTTCTGTGTTTGCCCTGTATTTGAATAATGACTGATAAAAAAATAAATATTAAAACACAAAAGCATTCATTCACTTTTATAACATAGTGGAAACAATTTATGAAAAAGACTAATGTATTGAAAACCTAATGATGATATTGTAAACATGCTGTTAAAAATACATTTGTACATATTCAACAACAACATTAGCAGTCATTTGTGTGACTTCAACTTATTCGCAAATTATTTGCCTGGCTATCTATTGACTGCTCCAGTTATTATTCTCCTTTTATCTGCCTTTTGCTCTTCACCAGTGCCTAAGGGAAAAATCTGTCTCTTAAGCTGCTAAATGCTCTACCATGTTCCTAGAGCTGCCTACTGTGACTAAAAACATTGCTGATGAGAGAAGTGAAACTTAACAAAAAACAGATAACTTGCAGACAAACTATTTGAATTTGCCGAGGAAAAAAAAGGCTCGAAGGGGGAAAACAAAATCAAAACTCAGTAATCATATTCTCTGGGAGCATAACAACAAGAAATTCTTCACATTGTTATACAAAAATGATTTATATTACTTCAAAATCTAGAACTCTGCCTCCAGTACCATTTCTGAGGCTTCAGTAAAGCATCTCTAACAGATGAGACTAGAAGATACCCCTGCCTCAAAATGAATGAAGTGAAGTAAATCAGCTGTTTATAGACAAATGTTTTCATTAGATATCGATAGTTTTCAGTTTAATTATATCACCACTAGTGGAGTGTAGGGCACATGTAACAAAAAGCAAAGCATTTTTTAGTAGCTGACAAAAGTACCAAAAAGACTTAACAAAACATGAAATTAACAGTAACCAAAAAAGACAAAGAATAGCACAAGCACTTCTAAGCTTAAGTGCTAAGTATCTAACATTCATACACATTCACACTCCGATGGATGCATCGGAGAGCAACATGGGCTTAGTATCTTGCCCAAGGATATTTGGCATGCAGACTGGAGCAGCCACTGGAGCAGATCGAACCACCGACCTTCTGGTTAGTGGTTGATCCGCTCTGCCACCTGAGCTACAGCCACCCCATTTGCCACCCACAATGAAACCAAATAGAAAATGAAGTAATAAATATAGAGCTCAAAGAGCACACATTAAACATGATATAAAAGAACACAGAGGCAGTAAACAGATTTTTAAAGTAACAAGAAAAAACTCAAAGTACTGTAATATCCATGGAATTGGCATCATGGGAAATCAAAACTTAAACTAACATTATTCGGACATCAGCAATAATGAAAACAATCTGAAATTACCAAATAACAAACCAGAACCCAGAACTCAAAATTCTAGTACACATGTAAAGGGGGCAGGACAGTGAACCATTTCAGCTTGAGTGCCTGACATATTACTGTTGTGATTAACTTTTTTAATCTGCTAAAAACACATTTTACATGTGGTTACTAGCAATTGTTTGCTCAAATCTTCTGCGCATTTGTGTATGTCTTAATAGGGAGATCTAGTCCTGGAGACAACTAGTGTGATGGGGAACTATCACAAAGTTCTTTGATTGGTATTTAGATGTCTGAGGAATTCGTACTGATTAGTCACGTAATGATGTTGCAATGTAGTGATGACTAATGGATTGTGAAATATCAACATCTTGACAGGTGTTGCGACCAGTGTGAGATGGTCTGTAGTTCAAGCAGGCTGTAGAGGATAAGCCTACGCTTGAAGCCACTGAGGTGTTCGTTGGCGGGGGTGACGCGATATCACTGGTACAGCCCAATACCTCCAGCTGTACTTGTCTTGACCTTTAGAATCTTTATTCCAACACCATTTTAACATAACAGCGCAGCAGTTACAAACAGTTTGCTTCCTCCCAAACAAAAACACCTGGCGTTAATTACGTGTGTCTACCTTAAATACCTACACATAAACACACCATACCAAAAAACCCAAAAGGTGACCTCTGGCAGCATACATAAGGTATCAACCCAAAAATGGCTCCTACACGGGCCTTTCTTCTTTCCTAGTTTCAGTGCGAGGTGATTGAAGAGGACACATTTGCAACCAGCCTGCATAGTCAGCAGGCCAGTATAGCAGAGTGCAATATTGCAAAAGTGGAGAAGACTGAAGAAGGTTAGATAACACATTATGGCAGTAAAAAGGGGTGTCAATAATGGTTTGTCTTCAGAAGTATTTTCAGCCTCATTTTCTCTACCTATCACCCCTAGGCATTGAAATACCTGTGTCATTCATTGCATTTTCACATGAATGAGAAATCTGCCAACTGAAAATACCAGTCTCTGCTGTACACCCACCAATGAATTACCTCAGAGTGACTAATGTATATGTTTGCAATTTTTCGATCATTGATGCAAGGGTTTTGCAAGGTTAAGTTGAGCGCCTGTCTCAAGAACAAAAACAACAAGGTGGTAGGAATTCTGAATTCCTTGCTGGTTTTCCCTACAGCTACTCATTTCTTCAAAGCAATTCTCCCAAACAACTACATGGATTACTCACAGAATGACGTTTGTTTTGTCTAGACTGGGCAAAGATTAAGCGCTTGTTTGGTGCATTTCCCCCCCAATTGTAACTCACACAAATGCAACAATTTATCTAGAGCTTGTTTCTCTTCAACAAGCACAATCATTGCTTGTATAAGAGGGCATCTGCCAAACATAGGAATTTTGTAGTAATGAAGCCATCAGAAAAATGTTGAGTGGTTAATGTTTGCACCCACTTTACTTCCAGCCCTGCTAAACACAGTATACTATCCTTTGAAAGCTCAAATTTGCCCACAGCAAAGACAGGCTACAATGACATCAAGCTGTGCAACCACTTATTACCGCATGTTCTCAGCTCGACCAAACTGTGTTTCATCATCTTTAGATGCAGCAATATACAGGGTCGCCTGTGGGGGCTGTCACTGCTTTGACGCTTTCAGAGCAGAGCAGAAACTTTTTGTTTTTAACACTTAATGTGTGATGGTGTCATTATCTGAAGCTTTCGTTTGCATGGGCTGTTATCCTTTTCAAATAATTGAGAACAATATTACTAGTGATACATTATTTTCATGCCACGGCAATACATTAAATGTGATTGTAGCAGTCTCCATCAACTTACACATGCAGGACCATGACTTGTTTTTTTGGAGTGGTAAATATTTTATTGCATTCAACATAATGTGCGTCCACAATAGACACTCTGGAAACAACATAACTTATTTAATGTGAAACATCTATGACTCAATAAATAGAACTGGTTACATTGCAAACAATTAAATACAAAAATCAAAACAAACACAGTTTGGACCATGCAAAGTACTTTCTAAATCATAGTGGCAAACCTTAGGAAACATCCATCCATCCATCCATCCATGATTAGATGCATTTAAGAGTAGCCTAACCTAACACCCATTAATGATAAAAAAAAAATATTAAAAATTACTGACAAATGCAATTAAACAAACACTGCACTCATTGTTTTATTAGTTTGGCTATAAACTGTTGTTTAACCATTGTTTTGAATTTCATTGCAGAAAGGATTTTCACATTAATCCTCTCAGGTCCTTCATGTCTGCTCTGTTTAAACCCCCCAAAAAGAATGCATTGTAAATGTTGTTAACACCTGCGCTAAAGTCTAGCTCAGAGCAAAACAACATCTAGGCACATGGGGCATGTACTGTAGCTGCTACCCTCATTTATTTTCTTTCCAGGTATGTGCAGATAAGGTAAAGCCTCATACACTCTGTTAAGCAAAAAACTGCACTACTGGCAGTCTGCATGGCACAAACCCTAAAGTAGGCCATTCTGAATTTTTGGTCTTCTGTGGCTCAAGGAGTGCATCTGAACTCCTTGAGTCCCCCAAAGCCAACCCCACCACACACACACAAACACGCACACTGCTAGCATTATTTTCAGTTAACATTACTTGAATTATGCATTTTGCATGGTTTCACACAAGAAAATTGTCCATGTCTGTGACATGTGGGGGTGGGTATAAAGCTGAATTTGAGCCATTCTGCAAAACCTCATGGGTAGACTTGACTCCTAACGCCTTCGATGGAACATTTCATAGTGAGTTGTAGAAGCACTGAAGGCCACTTGGTTTGCTGCCAACATACAATAGAGTTGTGAGGAATATGCCATTTCTGCCCCCTAATCTAATGGCACTTTGCCACCACCTCACAAATATTTCATTTTAGTGGCATTCAAGCATATCTAACTCTATCTTAGCTATCATTAATGCAACTTGGAAGAAAAGGCAGTACCATTTAGTAGATAAACTGACTGATAGTTGCAGAAGCACTGTAGAGTTGCACAATCGCTGATGCAAGAATTATCCATCATATACTAGGGGACATGCCACCAATTGAACATGTCATTGACTATTCAGTATTTATCTGCAATTGAACACGGCACTGCTTAAAAAGAACTGAATAATGTTTTTATGGCTCTCAAGGAAACATTAAGTCATGCCCTCTTATAGTATTACATTTTGTTGCATAAGCTGATGTTATAGTTTTGTTATATGTAAAATGTTCTTGGCATTTGAAGTACAAAAAAGCATTAAATAAAAATAGAGGTAAAAAAGAAATGCTTGAAAATATTTATTGTTATAGTACGTGTGCACATTTTTAGTTGAGTATTTTTATTTATCAATTTACTTCCACAGCGGTATACAGCGCTAACAGTTTGCAAATGTTGAGCCTAACACAGTCTCGAATGATATCCTGTTGAGTGACAATTTGAGCAGCTATGAGGTCAGTGCATCATTGAAGGGTCGATGGTAATTTGATGGCAGTTGTTGAAAGGGAGAACTCTTCACCTCCACTTTCCCTTCCACTTGCTTGCCAGTCAAGCAGGGATTCGATCCGACGGCCCTCTGATTGCAAGCTCAGTCTCTAACTGTCAGGATCTTGCCAGCCCACTGCCTTTTGTTACTGCTGCCATTTCTCAGTGGTTTGTCATGACCACCTATTTGTCTACCACAGTTAGGTTTAGTCAGAAGTATTCAGTGCATGATGCATTGCCATTTATTTTAAATTTATCCAGGCAATAAAAGAATGTATGTAAATGCATATGCATGCAAATCTATGCAGGCCCACCTTTTTACATACACACGCCATTGGCTGGCTCAGTTTTTTCCTCTGCCTGCCGACCTCCGGTTCCTTCAGTTATTCATGAGCCATCTGTTTGGGCAAGTGCTGTGTCAGATGTGTGTCAAACAGGACCTCATCTGTCCCCATGTTCGTCTTCTAATTGTGTGCTCATCTGGTTGCTAAAGCTGCCACTGGTGCCCCAGCAACACTATGGTTAGCTGAGAGACTCCAGCTGAAGTCTCTGGTCCATCGTGCCCTAAATAACCTGTTTGATCTGATGTGTGCATCTTTATTTAAGATTATAGCATCTGGTTCATTAATATTGTAAGGACAAGCACAAATCTGTCTTTGTGTATTTGTTTTGAGTTTTTGTGGACATTCTTCTGGGAGGTTGGTTGAAATTGAAACAGGTCCACATCCGGATGCAGAAAGAAAGAAAACTTTTTCAATAATAAATACTAAATTGCCTTTTACAAAACTTTAAAAGTAAATGTTATACTATTTACTGCAGGTTATGTGAAAAAAAAAAACTTTTGGAATATATAAGTGAAGAACTTGACTTACAAGTAAGACTAACACCAATGAAAATCGAGTAAGAGATGAAAAGTGTCTCTTTTGAAAACTATACTTTCAGTGACAGAGTGATTATAGTAGCATTAAAAAGGTCAATGTGGACTTCAGATCATAACTTTTTTCCATATGAATATGCCCTTCCAACCAATTCCTCTGCAATTCCGTGAAGCTCTTGAAAGTGAAGACCATTTCTTCTCCTTAATAAAACTTTTCACAGGCTTATGAAGGAAAAAAGGTTCAAAGCAAACTTAAATGGAATATCCTCCGGTTCTGTCATGACTGAGGGACTATAGGCTACCCTGTAATTCTTGCTTTTCCTAAAGCATTATTTTGTAAAAATCTCTACAGCAATGAAAGTTTTAGAATGTATCCAAAGTTTAAACAGACAAAAAGAGAAGCTTTACAGAGAGAAATGTAATTAGTTTCTTCATATAAATGTTTGTTCAGGTTCTTCACATTCATACCAGTGTGCTGTACATTGGTTTAAACTATCAAATCATGTCAAGTTACGTTATTTATGTAAAATAGTTAATAGTGATGATAATAATAATAATAATAATAATAATAATAATAATAATAATAATAATAATAATAATAGATTAAAACAGAAACCACTTATTCCATGATACACTGGGGTAAATGGCAATAAATTGAATGTGAATATGAAAGGGCCAATGACAACAGTATCAGCTATCAGGAAATCATAATGATTTGTGTTACAATAAAATCTTTCACAGCTTTAGCCATGTTAGAAGATTAAGATGGTTATAGCGTCTATCGAATCATAAATAAATGATTTGCTGCCTGGAAAAAAAGAGTAACAAGAGGAAGGCAATAAAATAAAGGGCAAAGATATGTTGATTACAAACATTTATGATAAATCTCAAACAAATGTATTTAAGAAATAAATTTAGTAGACAGAGCTGTCATATTGTTTTGTAATTAATACCAGAAGGAAGGGAACACAGAGCAAAAATAGTCAACCCCTGAGGATAAATTAACACAGAAAGACGTGGTGTCATAACACTTACATAAAAAGTTGATACAGTAGAGTTCCAAAAGTCAAGATACACTTTAAATGACAGAGGGAAAACAAATAAACGCATAAACAGCATCAATGTAGTTTTGTCTTTAAAAAAGAAATAATGAATTTGGAATGTTTTCTTAGTGGTACAATATAGTTTCATATCTATGTTTTCACTTTTCATAATAGTTTTCTGTTTGTGATTTGTGAGTAGCCAGTGCCTCAAGTTATTGCCCTATATTACTCTATAGCTCAGATTGTCATTTCTAGTTGCATAGGCTTTGCTAAAATTGGACTTCATGCAACTGTCATATCAACCCGGTATCCTAAAAAATATGTTTCCATACAACAAAACTGCATTTTCAGTTACCTTTTAAGGGTAACATATTTTCTCCCTGCAGCAGTATGACTTTCTGCCAGAAAGGTAGCGGTTCCCATTATAAAGACAGACAAATTCTGTATTCAGAAGAAAAGGGGATGGTGGCGGCATCAGTAAAAATGCTGAACTTTCTCCCAGATCAGGGTTTTACTAGGCACAGACATCAAAACTACTTGGTTAGATTTAGGAAAATATCATGGTTCAGGTTAATATATACACCCTTTCACAACATTAACCACATCTTTAAAGCTTCTTCATCATTTTTACCATGTGGCTTAAGACAGAGATACAGTACGAAAGCAAGAACGTGTTTGTCAAACATTGTCAATGTATTTGGAAGTGAGAATTTAATTGGGAAAATGTATCCGTGAAAAAAATCTGCATTCAATAATATAAACTCTTAAATCAGCAGCGTACATTTTGCAGAGTAAATGGTGAAACCTCTGACTCTAATCCCACTCTAATGACATCAGTTATTTGATTATGGAAGCAGTTTATTTTATGTGAACATAACCCTACTATAATTTTTAGGAAAGAGGTCTAGTAGTATCATCCACAGTTTCTCTTCACATTGATATAAGAAAAATATGCATACAAAGAGGGATTCATGGAGCATACATGACCTTTCAGTCAGGGACCATTGCTCTCATATGCAGTTCTTCTTCTCTTCTTCTCTTACCTTTCAAAACACAATAATGTATAATTTCAGAAGGAGGCCAGGAGGTCCCTCTGGAGAACTACTGTGATTCATCTTTGACAGAGACATCACTTTCACTCTGGGCCAAGGGGATAAGACTGTCATGTTAGCTGTCCCTGCCCAATCCCCAGCCCTTCAAAGCAAAGCCACCGTGATGAATCTGAAGCACTCTGAATTTGCTGTCCCAGTATGCCCTCTGTGTTCCTTGGAAGGTCCAGAGCATTTAAATGTATGTTGTATTTTAAGACAAAGGAGCACCAACTCCAAACATGCCAGAGGCACATGAAAATGAGTGAGAAGACTGGCTAAGTGACTTCTCACTCATACAATAAGTAAACAAAGCAGTCTGCACCCACTCATACCTCTCTTGCTGACAACTCTCTGTTTTTGCATTCCAGTATTGTATCCTCTAGCTACTACTAGGGTACTGATACCAGTATTTTTGGATGGGAGTTGGCTGCTGATATTGTTTATCTACAACACTGACTGTTTTCACGATTTACTTTCTCAGAATATTGATTTGTTTTTTCTTTTATCACAATCCTGAAATTCAAACAATAAAAAGCTTGACATGTTTTTTGCATTTCTTAGTACGTTTCAGTCCAGGTTTTAAAGACTGCCATTCAAAAAGATGGGTGAATAAAGTGATACTTTCACCTACAGAATAGCAGCCAGTGAAACAGACACTGCAAGACTAGTTTTTGTAGAATACATGGATCACCCCAATAATGAAAATGTAAATAGAGGTGCTGGTCTTGGAGATAGAGAAGGTGAAATGATGTACTTGACTCGGGTGTCTCTCAAGAGAAAACAAAGAAGTTTGTCCGCGCCTAAACAGACTAGAAGGTTGCTATTGTGCAATAATATAGCTCTTAGAAAAGAGGCTACTGGCAGGGTATGAAAGCGGGAAAGCTGTGCTCTGAGCCATGTTTTGACAAAAGAGATAGTAGAAGATTAAGAGTTGAAACCAAAGCTGGCAGAAGCTGATAAGGAATGGATTTTTCACCATAACCTTGTTGTATTTTGTGTCAACAACTCCACAACTTGAACTCAACAACAACATCAGGACAGCTCCAAAGCATACTTTTTTATGTAACGTTTCAGATTATTGTGTATGACTCTCTGTAGAGTGAAAGGTGAAAGGTCTGACACTATGACATCAAATACTTGATTATGAAAGTGTAACATAATACAAAACTGCCAGGATGGTATGACTGTCAGATTTCTTGTTATAGTGTAATTGGTCTGATCCAGTGAAGATGCGTTTTGGAGTTCATGACATTGTGTGGCATATGCTATCTTTCAACAGATGCTAACAAAGACAAGACATTATGCAGAGAGCTGAGGAGCCCAGGCTTTGACATGCAATGCGTGGGTGGAAATAGCCTGTTAATGAATAGACAGCAGAGAGAGGGAAAAAATGAAGACGGCATAGGAGATACACGAAGCGTGCCGTGCGATAAAATATTGCTATTGTTAGGCAGTGCTGAGGGAAAAGTGCTGCGATGCAGAAAGAGTGGAAAGCCTTGACAGCTTTCCGGTGGCAGTCTGACGGCTGAGCAGGGAGATTGCAAGGAAAGTGCAGCAGAGGGCTGCTGTCAGGCCACACCAGAGCTCCGTTTAACAAGGTCCAGAGATGAGCTGCACCACAACACATTGCAAGGGAATGAGAAGAGGGAGAGTGAGGCTGGAGGGAGGGCTGACTAAGGCTCATGCATTTTCCAGAGGCTCACTACCTGTCATGCCTGCAAACCTGGGATTCCTCACATGTGCATGAGAGCAGAGATTGGAAATCCTCAGTAAGAACAGGAGCTGAAGAGGATTCAGAGATTTAAAGGAGTACCTGCCATTACATGATGATACTAGACATGCTTGTGACACTTTGACACCTTTATCGCTACGTGAAAGATATATCAGCCCCAATAGATACTTTATTTTTACCTCAGCTGTTCCTACAACAGAATAATGTCAAAAGTCATTGTTTACATGATTGAGCCCACTTCAGTCATTGTCGTGTTTAACAAGTTCATGCTAACAGTGGCGTCATGAATATGCATTACTTTAAACATGGATTTTTACAAACCTCGCGGTGTGTCATATAATATGTCCTGTAGCCCATTTCCACAATGGCCCTTGGCATCAATCCCTGGCATGAAAGCTTCTTTGCAATCTTCACATTAAATGTCAGTTTCTAGACGATCAAAACATCTTTAGTTGTGTCCCCCCCTATTAGAGCAAGCTAATTCCATGCAAAACACACCCACTCAGTTTTAAATGAGACTTCTTCAGCTGCTTAGGTCTTTAAGTCATCAGAGTCATCAGGGAAGCAATGTGTCCCCAGATCCAAATAACATGACTGTTGAATTTCATGCTGAATCTCTGTTACGAAGAGGATTAGGTATTCTGTAGTAATGTGCTGAATATTATACTTCATGCAATTAAATATTTTGGAATTTGTCTGTTTTGTAATTTGCTGGTGTGCACTGTCACATTAACTGGTGGAGTCTTATTTTGCTTATACAGTAACATCCTGTCACAAAACACAACATTATCAAGTAGAAACTTCACAACTGTTTCAGCCACAATTTTCATTGCTCTGCATCAGGCTTGTTTCTACATTTGCTGTGTGATTGAAATCTACTTATTGATTCAAGGGTTTTTGTATGTTACAACCTGACCTGGAGACATTTGTTTTTACCTATTTTAGTAAATCTTTCTGCCTACATTAATTACTAATCTACTGATGATTTTCTGTCTCCTTAGGGGGGCGACTCCTTTTTCTGGTGATGTGGCTGAACCTTGTGCCTCAGACTGACAGCTGCCCTGCCAAGTGTGTGTGCTACAGAGAACCCAGGCCCACTGTGGCTTGCCAACAACAAGGACTGTTTTCCATCCCTACTGAGATCCCAGCACGGAGCCAACGAATATTTCTCCAGAGCAACAAGCTGACGGTGGTACGGTCCACCAGTTTCAGTTCTTGCCATAATCTTACTGTTCTCTGGCTGTACTCCAACAACATCAGCTACATTGAGGCTGGAGCCTTTTATGGCTTAGAAAAACTGGAGGAACTGGACATTGGAGACAACAGCAACCTCCGCACCATCAGCCCAACAGCCTTCCGGGGCTTAACTAAGCTGCATACCCTTCACCTGCACAGGTGTGGCCTGTCAGAGCTCCCTGTTGGGGTTTTCCGAGGAATGTTCTCTCTACAGTACCTTTATCTGCAGGACAATAACATTCTAACCCTGCATGATGACACTTTTCTGGATCTTGGTAACCTCACCTATCTCCACCTGCACAATAACAAGATCAAGATAGTAACAGACAACATGTTTCGAGGGTTAATCAATCTGGACCGGCTGCTGCTACACCAAAACCGGGTTATTTATGTCCAACCCAGGGCTTTTAGTGACCTCGGTAAGCTGAAATCCTTGTTCTTGTTCTTCAACAATCTTACCGTCTTGACAGGGGAGACCATGGACCCACTGGTTTCTCTCCAGTATTTGCGTTTAAATGGGAATCAGTGGATTTGTGATTGTCGGGCCAGAAGCTTGTGGGACTGGTTCAAACGTTTCAAAGGTTCCAGCTCTGAGTTGGAGTGCAATGTCCCCGAGTTCCTGGCGGGAAAGGACCTTAAACGACTGAAAAGTCAAGATTTGGAGGGATGTGTGGAAACACCTCAAATCCAGACCAATCTCTTTAGCTCCAAGCCACAGTCTGGAAAATTCCTTTCCACTGAAAGCCCTGTGGGGGACACCATCCCCAGGTGTTGCCTTGGAGATAATGACAAGTCCTCTATCCTGTCTGGAAAGAGTCGCCAAATCACTAACAACCCCCTTAAGGAAAAGGAGAACATGTCCAAAACTAAATATAAGGATCCAGAAAGAACAAAAAATGAGACCCAAAACAAGCAGAATGATGGACCACTAGGAACCTTGTCGAACACCCTGGAAAGGTCTTTGGAAAACTTAAACCCTGACCTTATAGACAACCTGGAATCATCCACAGCATCAAACAAAAAGAAAAAGAAGTGTTCCAAAAAGCCAAAATCAGACACCCACTGCATCAAAGGTCGGGGTTCTAATTTGCAAGTGCTGCACTTTCTCTTCATTCCCATGACCTGGATATCTCTAGCCATGTCTTAGGACTCCCGCTTTCCCTCAGAACACTGGACTCAAGAATGTTGATGCTCATGACAATGATACAGAAGATGCAGTGGCATCTAAGGCTGGCAGTGACTAAAAAGAGAGGAGTCACTTTGACCCAACATTGCTGAGGAAAAACAATAATGAAGACGTTAGAGTACATTTAACAAAATGGATGCCTTTACAGAACACTACAGATCTAATGTAAATAATGAATTGGTGCCCAAAATTGTTTGTTCTCTATGTACTCAACTGTACTGTGTCTAAGCTACACTTTGGAGACTCCTCCCTTTCCCTCTCAAAAGCTTTTACTGCTTAGACAGACCACTGGAAGACGAAAAAAAAAAGACGAAAAAAACATTAGAAGAAGAACACTCGTACAGGAAATCAGAGACAGAAAGCACACAAAGAATGTTTGGTCTGTTTCATGAAGATAAACAATCTCTCCCCATTATTTATTCAAAGTCATGCATTTGTTGGGTAATGTTTTGGTTTTTTATGTTTATAAAAAAAAATGTTTTGCCTCCCCTGATTTTAGTTATATTTTCATGACAGAAAGGATAATGGATAGCATTTACCAAAAAAAACAACAATGCTATCAGTTTGTTCATGGAGATTGCAATGGAACCATAGATATGCATTTTATTTTACTTGTGTACAAGTATGAATATATTATGAATAAAAGTTCTTATTTCTTAGATGTTGTTATTGTGTGGTGCTTTTAAATATAGAGGACAATTACTTTCTATCCAATTTTTCTAGATCTGAAGTTTAGGTTTTACGCTATCATTTGAGAAAAAAAAAAGATTTTCTCTATTTATTATAGATGTTGGGAGGGGTACAATTCTTATCAAAAAAAAAAAAGAAGAGTCAACTGAAAATTTTATTCAACCAGGTTGTGGTTGTTTTTTGCTCAGCTTCTTCAAAGTTTCAGCATTGTGATGCTCCACACAGTCCGAAGAGAACCTGCTAGAGCAACAGCAAAATTATCCTGTGAGTGACATAGTTTTCAGACTTTTTTCACTTTATTTCTTTCAGGTAATGGGCCTGTTTATTTTGACTTTGCTCTCATAATGATGAAGAAATATTTTTTTCAAAAATTAGTTACAATGGAAATTAATTTTTACGCTGTTGTTCCACAGTGTGTCCATGTAACTACGATTTTCTGAAAAATCACACAAATCAGTGGATAATCTAACATACATGCATGCAGTATATCTACAAGTCTTTAATGATTGCGGCACATGTAGTATGATGATGTTGAATGATTCGCTTCAGGCAGCTTACAAAATTCAGAATATGATTAGACCTAGTTTTGTATATTACACTGCCACATCCCTCATCATTTTGATTGAATTATTAAGCAATGTATGAAAATGCTGCAAGAATATTTAAAAAGTGACTCCTCGCATCACAACCTTGACTTTGAGAACAGAAGAGACCCTCAAGGCATCTTATTAAGAACTGCTTTGCTTTCTTCACATAGAAAATACAGTATGAAATATCTGCATACAGAATAATTTAAGCTTTAAAATGTCTCCATGTCATACAGCTCTGCTGGGGCTAGTTGCCTGTGGTAGGCCCATGGCAGCTTGTGCACAAGGCCAAGATAATGTGGAGTTATATTTATCACTAAATTAAGTCAAGATCTTATCATCAGCCGTACATCTCTTTTTTGCAAAGTAGAAAAAGTAGAAGGCTGGGACTCCTGCAGCTTTCGGCTGTCATTGGTTAACCCTAAAATCTAAAAGAACTGAAGGGGGGAGGTGAGAGGATATTGATCTTAAATAGGAATCAACAGGGAAATCATCAAAGTCCAAAACAAGCTGGCTTCCCTATGCTGATACACAAGCAGGCTGAAAGGGTCCCAGTAATTGTACGTGACTTGATCAAATCATATGTGTATGTCTAGCCAGACAATAATCACAAACAAACAAAAAAAAAATAAACAAGAAAATTTGGCATTGAGCTACACTGTAAAATCTAATTAGTTCACAGAACTCAAAAAAACTATGCAAACTCGTTGCCTCAAAAAAAACTAAGTAAAGGTTACGTAAGATGACTGTTAGGACAGCTTATACATTGCAAGTCTGCAGTATTAAGAATAACTTGATATTTCTGACTGTACAATACTAATTGTTTACCTACTGACAAACATTTCAAGTTCAACTAAATGAAAAATCAATTTGTGGTAACCTGAATATGATTAAAAATAACATACTAACACTTTCTGTAATGATGTTAAAATCAGCCCAACTTTTATTTTCAAACACAAGTATAACAGCCAACATACTGGACACTATTCTCATGAACAACAAACAATTATATTGCCATCACTGTTATAATCTTACAATGAAACAAAGTCTCAGATGTAATTATTCTGAAAATAAGTTTAGGCCTACCACAAGTTTGTTTTGTACTTACATTACTTATATAATCAAAATAACATATTTGTAGTTCTGTCACATGTGCAGTATCTAATTTAAACAACACATTTGTTTTTCATCCCAACGCAGGAGCTGGAATGTTGTAATATTTTAAGGATGGCTTGTTTCCAGTCCAGGCATTACTGCCTGAATGACTATCATGGATCGAGGTGACCCAAATGTAGGTGCTGAAGAAAGTCTTTAACTTCCCTTAAGTACAGTGGCAGTGGATGTGGGTTGGAGATGCACTGAGCTTGAACCTGCAGGCGACCATCTTCACTGACCACACCATCTGTGACGGAGGACTCATCTCTCCTGTTGTCCTGCAAGCAAACAATCATATTTTTTGGAACATGAACTGCTGAATTGCTTTCTTAAAACATTTTTTCTGCATTTATAGAACAGACCTCAATTTAGACAATCTCAGGCTCCCTCCCCACCAGAGAGGTGACATTCAATGTCCCACTTGTTAGTCTGGATAGCCCTGACCACCACCCGACACACAATAATGTCATGAAAGCATCATTTTAAAAAGGGCTATGCAAACATGGCCAATAATTTCCATTCTAATGATGTGCAAAATGATTTGGGCACAAAACAAATTTTTCTGTTAGAAAACTTGCAGACTTCACTATATACAGTGTAGACCCTCTAAACTAAGTTTGGGGGATGTGATCTTTCAAGAAATGCAGACC
>NW_024582472.1:1201401-1260891 GCF_018398535.1 Haplochromis burtoni
GCTCTTTGTCTGGTCCCTCACCCAGGACCAATTTGCCATGGGAGACCCTACCAGGGGGCAAAAGCCCCCAGACAACATATCCCCTGGGATCCCTGGGACACACAAACTCCTCCACCACGATAAGGTAGCGATTCAAGGAGGAGCAGGACCCCCTACAACCAAATTAGACTAACACATATAGTATTAGAAACACCATCTACTACTGTGTCTGGATGTGTGGTATTGGCAATGTCAGTTTAGGCCTAAAGAGATATGTGTTTAAAACAAGATCACCTAATTTAAATATAATCATTACATGCTTGTTAAAAACTTCCAATATATAAAGTTTCTAATAAGCAAAATGACCAGATCTAACATATGGCAGGGTTTATATGTAACATAATGTTTCTTATGTTTCAACTGTGGAATTTAACTTATTTTTTAGAAGGACAAGCTATATTACTTTATTTCTCAATTATAAAGCCAACCTAGACTTTAACCATTTAACAGGCCACTAATCTGGATTATAGCTTACACAACAAAACTTGTTTTTTAAACACATTTTTTAACAAAACAAATACTATTGTTATGAAACACAAAAGTCGGTTAAGTATAAAAGCAGTTTGCTTATGTTGTTAAAGAAAAGCTAGACTGGACATACATACCATACATGTCTTTGTGACCAATTCCACCTACCAATCTAAGACCAATGTTGAAAGTGGACTTTTACATGCCAGTGATACGTAGGGGCTGATAGCTGATGACAGCCATTTAAATTGCTCAAAGGGCCCTTCTACAACTAGAACTCTAACATCTAGAGGCAAACTTGTTGTTTTTTTACAGATAAACTTTTACATTGGCAGATGATTTTTTGTATCTTTATTGTTGATTAACAGTAAATGTTTTTAATATTTCAAAAGGATTTTGGACATTTGAAAAATACAAGAGGTCATAAGGCAGCTACAAGGCCATTTTTAATAGTATTTGCTTTTATGCAGCTTAGTTTTCAGATATTTAAAAAAGTAAACATGCATTCCAGATTCATCTGCCACGCTCTTCATGCATATTTAATAAATACAAATTTGCAATTAGATATACTTTTGTAAACATTTGCAATCCCACAATAAAACTGGATATTTGAACTTGCAAAATCACAGGGTGATCAAATACTTATTGACCTCACTGTTTTTACAGTCCCAGTTTCTGAGATTTTGGCTTTCTGTTTTCAAGGAAAGGAATGTAACCTAAATTCTACTTTGAAAATGTGTTTTCACTAATGTCTTGTGTCATTAGCTATGATTCTGCTTTGATTACAAAGGACTGCTCATGCTAGCACATACCACATACGTACTAGACGGATTTTCTTTAAATCACAAATTCTGCTTTTTCAAACAAAACATATCTAGTGCCCCAGAAGGAATTATTACTTTGATATGAGTCCCCTTTTACTTAAAAGGCATTACTCGAGTAAAAATATGCTTCACATCAAGAGAACAGTTGTAAATTAGCTTGATCATCAGAAGCATTTTCATTCTAGCAAGCACCACGCCGGTTAATTGGAGATTTGAAAAAGAGACTCATGCTGAGAGGAAGCTGGAGTTTCTCGGAGCAGAAAAATTTGGAACACTTGACAAGATATGATCCACCCTTAAAAGCACATTTCATTTACGTTCTCTCTTATCCCTTTACATTTACATTCCCTTTAGAATTTTTCTGTTTTTCATTCTGTTCTCTCTGGATTTCCTTTTGTGATTTTGTTTGTTTTTAAAATCTTGCTACAACACAAAGTTCAAAATTTGAACTATTGGACTGCAGCTGTATATAGCCACTCAAGACGGGATCATTCCAATTTTATTTCAGCTGCTCGCCAAGGGGACTAAAATCCCATCAGCTTTGGACTCTTTACAAGCCCCTAAAGTTCCCAGTAGAGGCTGTGAAATCTGCAACTGTGCAACGTTGAGGCTGTAACTCCATTTAACAGTGTCTAGAATCATGATGACCCAGGCCTGCAGGCTTCTACTGGACGTCAAGAACTTTTTCATCAGATGCTGAAATCCACCCCTGAGACTGACTATATTTCTAGGTCTGAGTAACAGTTCCACCCTCCTTTTGCACTGATGAAGGGAAATGAAGCTAATTATGGGCACTCCATCTGCAGCGAGGGTCCGGATGCAACATGTATTAGCATCTTGGCTGGGAATCAAAATAACTGCAGGCTATGCAAAAAATTATGTTAAGGGAAAAATAATCAGCAAAGCAAAATGTTGAATTTAGTCTCGATTCTTCAGTCTGCAGCTGACATCCATGTAAATAATGCTTGCACAAAGATATTTGCTACATTATATATAAAATGCATAATATAAAAATTTCTAATGCTAATAGCAATAGTATTAATAGAATAATATATTCTCCTTTTTAAATCAATGATTAGTAGAGTATTTCTGGTAAAATAAATTAATACTCACTGTTATCCAATCTGCCACTTCTTAAGTTGAGTAACATTAAGTTCAATAGAAAAAGACATTGCTAGCTGGATACATTGTACTATAATATTTAAGAAATACATATGTACTATGTCAATATTTAAGAAAATCTAGAAAAAAATGAGTGCCTTGCTGCTAAAGCTCCAACATTGCAAATATTAAATCCATAAATAAAACATTATAAAATAATATTAATAGAGAATTATATTTAAAAGATAATCCATAATTAATTATATAATTCAATAAATTATTAAACCTCATCTTAAATGTTGTTTCTTTATTATCTCCAAAAGAAGGGCAGATAGAGGGTAGTGTGAATTTCTCATTAGTTGTCCTAATTAAAATGAGCCCTCTGATGTCTGTGGAAAAGCTGGAGACATGTGATCAGTTGAAGTGGGAAGAGCCTGTTGAGTATGCATGAATCAGAAGTAACTATCAAAATTATTACACCATCTGTGGTATGGTTGGAATAACAGGATTAAAAAAAATGAAAATGTATAAAAATGTCTATAGTTACTCAACAATTACATTCATCAAAAGTCTTGACATACAGCTGAAAGACTACTTCCATCACATGTTTATTATTCGAATGAAAATCCACTATACAGTGCAGAAACTACAAAAACTATGTCACTGACTCAAATGTTATTAACCCAGCAGTATGTGTTTCACAGAAATGAGTACTTTATGATAACATAATAATATGGTTATGGTAATTAATACATAGAGTTTTTTTATGTATTCATAGTGAACTTAACAGTGATGGTTACAGACGTATGATAGGAAAAAACTAATATTCTCCCATCTTAAAGTCCAAGAAAAAGAAGAAATGTAAACAACATCAACCATCCTAGGTTTTTTTGTGAAAACAGTCATTTTGGATGCATTTAAATAGCATATTTTTGCAAATGTGTGTAACTCAGCCTCCATCAGTCTAGGGTGTACTCAGATTTGTATGCACTGAAATTTGTAAATATTTAGACAAATTTGTAAATGTACACAAAAACATGGATCTGCAATATCTGCACAGTCTAAGCATTTTGCTCCAAGAGCTCCAAGTCTTGAGTTAAATGTGACATTTGCTACACTTCTCTTGTGACAAATCTGAAAATATATTTTAGTATGTGTGGAAATTTGTCTGTAACTCCTAGGTTGTATATGCCATACCCCAGGCTCACAGGCTTAAGCTTTTGGGCTGTGTACTGCTCTGCTCATTAGCGTCAGACCCCTCTTGGTCTGCCCACACTATGCCTCAGTCCTGTGTGCAAAGAAAGCTCGCTTGACCCATATTACCCAATATTTTTCATGAACGAAGAACTGTGAGGCTTCCTCTTATTTGGCGTGAGATTTGTTTAGCCAGTGCTTTCATACACTGGTTATATGGCTAAAGTCATGCTAGCAGACACTGCTGAGTATTGTTGGAAATTCTGAAATTGCCATTTGTGTGTTACTATAAGTAGTCAATTTTTGTTGATAATGTTGTCGCTGTAACCATGATTAATCTTCTTGACAGCTTTCACCCTAACTGCCTATGCCTTTGCTGTGGGTTGGCTCTGCTCAACGAATTTGCTGTGACGATTTTAAAGAGTTAAGGTCGACTAACTATGTGTCTTAACAGGGAAATAGAGATTTATCTCTTCATTCCTATTGATCATATTTAGATTTCATGAAGCAATGTTTATCCATGTAAACTTTCTTCAAAGGAAGTGAGCTTAAAAGCAGTGAAAACAACCAATCCCCGCCTTTTTCTGGATGTCTCTTTATTCACTGAAAATAACCCGCCTTCAACTTCTAATGCAAATTCTAGCAGACGCTCTATGTCTCCTCCAGAAAACACCAACCTTTGATCATAAGTAATAAGACATTTTTTTTTTCCTTAGCTTCAGTGAATGTGACTGAAATATCTGAGCTCATGGCCCGAGGCGAAGGCTTATATGAGAAAGTTTAGACTGCTCACTGCAGAGGAGTTCCAGACTTCGACAGAGGGTCTAAAAGTGTTTGCGTTCTGCATACTAACTGCCCTGACTCTATCATACTCACTTTCTGTCAAATCTCACTCTAATTTCCCCTCTATTACTGTTTATTTATGTCACTCTCTCACCCTCATTCTCACCTTTCTCTTCCAGCAGTCACCTGCTATTATTCATGTTGAAAAAAATATACTAAACATGGGTCATATTTGTAAACTTGTATGAAAATGCATCAAAAAGTCACATGACTTCATTACCATTTACAAGGTACCAATTACCATTTAATTGAAAATGTAAGATGAGTACATTTCCAAAGAGTAATATATAAACTTACATATAAATGGAAGTAAATTGGAATTGTTACTCAGGAAAAGTATTTTATTAGACATTACTCATTACTTTGCTTAAAACATTACTTTTGACATTACTTCTTCAAACGCATTGCCACATAATTACCACTTAACAATATAAACCTGCAGGCTACATACATACGAAGTATTTAGATATGAACACAAAGCCGACGACACAAAGAAATGTTCAAAAAGCAGTCTGTGCAGACACTTGCAAAGAGTCAGTTTTCTCTTAGCAGTGTAATGCAGTTGTTTCTGTCCTGGATGTAGTTTCCACTTTACCATCGCGCGCTTGTCCTTTTGTGCAGTAAAAATATTGGCCATATCTCCACTCCTGACAAATTGTATAACTGTAGACCGGTCTATCATTTCTCTCCTCCCACAGCGGAGCTGAAAAAGGTTGATTGTAGCGCAAGTGCACAGGGAAAAAAACCAAAAACAAAACCCAACATATTTATCAAATTGTTTTTTCTTTCAGTGTAGCGCACAGATAACTGAAGAACCTTTGTCACATAAGAAATGGCATAATTGTAACTGTGATGTAATTACTGAATTTATTAAGTGCTAACATGTTACATTACTGCATTACTGAAAAATGTAATGTGATTACACACATACACACTTCTATAAATATTTATATAACATACTACATTTACTATATTTCCATTTAATACCATTTACTAATCAGCTTAGTGAACATTTTGAACATTTTCAAAGGCAAGTTTTTAAACATCTGTTATACAGTATTGTGTTTACAAGCGTGCAGTGTACTTAGAAGTTTTAAATGGCATAGTTCTGGCATCTTGGCACAGAACCACTAGGTATTGACCAGTGTAGCTTTACTGTTGCATCTAATGATATGTGTCTCTGCACGTGTGATGTTTGTCAGAGGACAAACTCACAGAAAAGCAGGACTACTTAAATTCTAAAGAAAAAACTTATACTTGCATGAAGTAGATGAAATCTAGACATAATCATACATACCATTTTTATTCATATTAGCTGTAAGTCATTTATTTAAAAGCAATTTACACAAGAGTATTGCTAGCATGTATTGTAAGCTGCTTAGAAATGTGTAGCAGTGTGACAAACTCATGCAGTCTTAGTTTAGTTTATGGAACCCTGTGAGTAGAGTAAATATAGAATTCAATACATTCGTTGTGCTGTAAATTGGATCTTGTAATTCAACTGCCCTTCACCCCTTTCAGTGTTCTCCTGAGCCAACTTTAGAATTGTGACTGTATTGGCTTTAGTCTCCAGAGCCCACTCTAAAGGTCATATCAGCAGGACCTCCATCCTGATCCTCTTTTAAACGTTGAGGATCATCGTTCTATTTTTACCATTAGTGCTATCATAACGTGAAATGCTGCTAAGGGATAATCTTCAAGGGGGTGGACCTAAAATGAAGCTTTCAACATCCAGGGAAGGTCAAAGTCTAGAGGGTTATCACAGTACTAATCCTATACTAAAAAAGATGCAAGACGCTCTGTGTTAGGCACAAGGCTGGAAAACATTCACCAAATTTACAAGATTTATCATAGAATGTAAGAAATATGAATAGACTGACATTAATACTGAGAACCTTTGCCTGCTGAGAGTTGTCCTAGCTGACTCACACGCAGGCTTTATCTTGTTATATCCATGATAAGTCTGTACATCATAAAACCATTTGACTTCATGGCCAGGATAGAGGTGAGCTGTGTGTTTCTGAAGGGGATAATCTAGTGAACCATTTATGTAGGCTGAGCTGCTCATTATTTCTCAATCACACCAGGATTTGGGAAGGTAGAGTGGCAATTTGTTTTTAGCCCTAACTCTGCCAAATTAATGCTTCATGCATGTTCATACCCAGGCTTGAAGCTAGGGATGCAGAGTCCTCACCAAAGCTACAACTGGAAGCTACAGAGCTTTTGCAATAGATTAGGCCGATTTCCAAGAGGATTTGGTACCGCACACCTCATGAAAACACTTTGTAAATGGGTCCATCTAATGATCCAACTTAATATGATTAAAAAGAATAAACCACCCATATGCACATGATCCCTTGTCCCACACCCCACCCTCATCTTGCTCTCATTCTCTCTATGCCTCAAAATACAATAAAATAAAATCTTTTTTTTTTCAAACAGGGTCATAGGAAAAAAATTCTGTAAAAAAATAGTTTCTGTTAGCAAAGAAAAAGCCCCTAATATGTTAGAAAGTTAAGAATGCTCTCCAAGACAGGAAGTATTTCCATGTTTCCTAGAAGTCTTCACTTGAATAGTCAGCATGTTTTGAAAAACAAATATTTAAAAAATTCAGAAATTAGATATAAATTGAGCACTGTCTCTGTCCAGCACTGAAAAGTTTTTTGTACTAAATTAGCTTTAGATCTTATGGATTATGTTTTCAAAACATACTACAGGATTAAAAACTGTCAGACTTTTCATTGACACCAGCCCGCATCAAAATCCAAGGGTTACAGAAATAAAACCACAGGACTCAGTCAGCGAAGAATAACATGTTGCATTAATGTACCGTCTGCTACTAGGCCATCTTCACAGGTGGAGCATGCTCTTAACTGGGAGAGCATGGCAAACCGACTTACTTCCCTCAGGGGTTTAGAGGGACATATGTCCAATTCTTTATACTTCCATGGGTCCAGTTTTCACTCACTAATGGAGTGAAACATGTTTGACTACTAAGTTGTTAAAACGTTACCTTCAGCCTCGCAGGGGTTCAGAGTCACAAAACATTAAATAATTTAAAAAAAAAAAAAAAAGATTTTTCTTCTTATTTTGGTTTACTATAAATAATTCTATTATTTAAAATATGTGTTCTTTAAAAGCCATTTGACTTCATCTTTGTTTTCTTCAGCTAGTTTTAATTCATATATTCAATTTCCAGGATACGTAAATGAAGCCCTCTTTCTGTCAGTCATAAATGTGTTCAGTGTTTTATTCTATTTCTCAAGGGGGTTGACTCTCAGTTCTGCTTCTCCAACTGCCAGTAACCTGCTGGTGCCTCACCACAGGGTGACTCTGTCCTGCTGTTAACTCGTGTAAATATGACTGATTCCTTTTAATCCACACAATTGTGTACTCATTTGTCGCTGGAGTTCGCCAGAGTCTCTTCATTCTTGGATTTAGACAGTAAAGAAAGCAGAAAGAAAAACTGAGAAACGAAGGAAGAGAAAGGGGAAGAAGTGATGTGTGATGCTGTTTATTGCTGGAGTAACTCCAGCACAACCTATCTCATTAGTCTGTTTGTGATTAAAAACTACTCTCAAGCTGATATCATTAACCTGCCCACACAACCATACACTCTCAATGGGGCCTTACAAACGAGCTAAAAGAAATGAGCTTGTGCCTTCTGTATGAGGTCTAAATTCCCCCAGTTTATTCACAGTTACGTCAATATTATCATGAATGTTGTGCTAAAAAGTAACAGACTTACAGTACTGTGCAAAAACTTCTCTATATTTGCCTCCAATAAGCAAGATTTTCATGCAATTTTCTTAAATGGGTCTAGAGCAATAGGTCTTTAAATTCTTCTTAACTAACTTCAGCTATCCATCTACTGAAGCGAGTCATCAGAAATAGTTCAGTGGAAAAGTGGTTGTCAAGAAGCCTTAAGGAGGGAAACAGAGAGAGAAGGCTTAGGTATGCCAGATTACTGAACTAAAAGCGGCTAAAAGCCAATACCATAAAAGCAGACCTGGATAGAAAAAACAGACATAAAACACTATCAGCCGTGGACTGACCTCCCCAGAGCCTGGACTATGGCATTATTGAGAGTCTAGTATAATCTTAACAGAGAACAGAACAAAAGGGAGCCAACATCAAAAGGAAAGCTTTCCAATGTCCTTCAACAAGCTTGGAGACCTATTCCTGAAGAACATTTACAGCAATTACAAGAAAACTTGCTGGAGAAAGTTGAGACTGTGTTGCCATATATGTATTAATAATTATTAAGTTGGCGAATACACTAAACAGCCTTTAACAGGAGCAAAAAGAGATAATTTGCCATCTATCAGTGATTATAGTAGATGCTATAGCCTTTTCCCACTGTCACCATTTATAATCCCTTCCTATGTCCCTTTATCTGATTGCAACCCCAGTCACAAGCTTCTCGTTGTGAGATTACAAACATCTGGTGCGTGATCTACTCTCAAGCTGTTACGATAAACTCGGCAACAGAAAGGGCTTTTGGACAGCCAGGGGGAAATTTAGCGATGAAATGTCTTGTGCAATTGACATCCTAATGTAATGCTTCGTCATTGCAATAAGATCCACCACCTAATGCCTTGCTGGTGTTGATATGTGATTAAAAAGCGTAATCGGAGAGGTCTGTATAGGCTGATATGCAGTATATCACTTCACGGCCAGAGTTTCTCCTGTTGGCTGCATTTTTTATTGAGTGTTATCTAGTCTACTAGGATGTCGGAAATGTGTATATAGACAGGATTAGTGAAAGGGGGAAAAACTGAAAAATGATAAAGAGAAAGTTAAAAGAAAACACTGAAATTGTGATGAGAGGAAGAATTATATGCTCCTCCTGAATTTTCTAGTTTATATACAGCCATTACCCTCCACAGATCAAAAAGGCTGTTGAATCCCATCCAAAGCATCTGACACGCAGGATCTGGCAAAAGATCAAACCAAGCACCAAATAGAGAAATGAAGCTTGTTAGAAAGTTCTTGCAGGGTTAGGTTGTTATTCAAAGTTAAAGTGAGCATTAGTGGAGTTTTCATTGCATTTTGTGTGCTAAATATTCACATTTTAATAATTTAAACATCACTTAATGAAAGTCTTTTTTTTTTTTTTTTAGTCCAGCTAGGTGAATGGGTGGTAATGTAGTTAGATTGCTGACCTTTCCCCTACAACAGGATCAATATTTTCACTTGTTAAGATAATTATCTTAACAACTGCCAGATGGTTTAGTATAGATTTGTCTCTGTACAGCAATATTTGTGAGCCCTCTCTTCAATCAGGTCACAGATGATCCAGTACTTTAAAAACCTCAGTTGGAGTTTTTCCATTCAGTGCTAAATATCTTTTTTTTCTTTTTTTTTTTTTTTCTCAGTGCTAAATATCAACATTGCATCAGCTTAAACTGCTATTTTATTCATCTTAGGCAATGAATAGTTTCAGTATAAACATAGGCTTTAGAGAAAAAAAAAAAAGAGTAGAGATCTGTGGTTGCAGACTCCAAGCCTTCTGTATGACAGTGTGCTAAAGGTTTAAAAACCTGGAAGATACATCACTAATGATGTCTGATGAGGGGAATAAATAATGAGAAATCAGCCATCATCATGGTCATGATTTACATCACAATATTCATGTATTGACCCCAAATGTAAAAGCAGCTGCATTACTAGTTACAATAAGCTACGATAACAAGTAAGCACATGTCCAAATAGCAACTGTGACTTTTAGCAGTTAATCACTTCCCCAGTGCTAAATCTGATTCTCTCTCTTGTGTTTTACATCTCCTTTCATCAGTGCTGCAAAAGGACAGCTGCACCATAAACTGAGATTTTACACTCTGGGCAAACTGTGACTCAAGCCAAAGTATTGCTCTTCAATGAGCACCTGAGATAAAAAAGTCATGCTCTCAACCCACACTCCTTCATTTCCTTATAACAACTTCATAGACATCCAAGAAACAGAATTTCATTAACATCAAATATAACTCTTGAGATTTTGTGTGAGACTTGACCAAGAAAACTTTTAAATGAATGCACCTGCTAAGGCACCCTGCTATTTCTCTATCAAATTTTTACTGTTGCCTCGTAGTTAGCAAAGACTTCAGCGCGCATAAGTGGAAATGAGATTTACTCCAAAGACTTTTCTGGAAAGGGGAAATGAAGGAGAGGCAGACATGGGGTGAGAAGGACAGAAACATTAATAAAAAAAAAATTGTGAATCCTCCATGTCTCCATCATCCAACCCTTTCTTTTCTGTTATCCTCACCCAAATCTAACAGCTGGTGGCACAAAAAAGAAGAGAGTTTGTTTTGATGTTTGTGCAGAGTTGAGGCAATTTATTGGACAGGGATTTAGCAAATCAAAATTCATTGCAGAAACTTTCTGATCCTGGGGGTTCAAGGGCTCTGGATAAACAAGACTGATTGTTTCGGAGGCATGCATATATTACCCCTATTTGAGCCCAAGCTATTTCACACAGACAGCTATGGGAATATAAGCCAGATTCATATCGAAGGATTTTGCAGGAAAACATGGCTAGATCAGTGGATTTCTTTATGCAAGGCAAGCAGGCACTGGGAGACATTTCTTACAAATTGCTCAAGCCTCAACACATGACAGACACAATGTTAAATGTCTTGAGTCCTGTTCAGAAAATATATATGACAGAATAGTTTGTCAGGGGCTAAAATGAAAAGAACAGCTGTCATGTTCCTTTTTCATCTTAAATGTTGATGATGATGGCTGACAGCAAAACACTGAAAATATTAAGAATGGACTCAAAATATCACAGCCATCATCACATCCATCCTTTAACATGAAGTCAGGGTCCAGAGAAGGGAACATCTCTAATAATACCATGCAGAAGGTGCTGACAGGCTGAATTCACAGCATTCTGCAACACACCTCTGAGGACAAGAAATTATGTGGGTCACATGAGAAATGCCCTATTAGTTCATCAGCTTCCCACTAAGGCTGAGCCTGCATTTGAGATCCTAATTTTCCAGAGAACATAATCTTGATGAGGTAATTTAATTTGCAAGCTCTGTCACAAGCAAAGTCCCCTTTTACAGAAGTAGAAATTCCCTTGAGTGGCGATAAGGACAATTTTTACTGCCCCATTGCGCCAAATATTTAGTATATATGTTAAAGGGGACAGTGTAAATGGGGCTCTTTATCAACACCAATGACCCAGCGAGTACCAGGTGCTCAGATTTCTGGCCCTTTGAAACACGAATAATAAGTGCCTTTTGTGATTTCTAGGGTCTTCTGTCCCTAACACTGTTCCACCTCACAGACACCACATTCAACAATATGCATGTAATTCTTACTTTTTATTTAACTCAAAGAGTTTAAAGTATAATTCTTTAAAGCATTTTAATTAGGTTTTATTGTGTTGTGAAATTGTGAGTTTCACCTTCAGATTTAGAAGATGTGATAGGCCAGTCCATACTATCATAGTAAACGGTGTATAGAGACACATGATAAATTAAAGTGGTTGTTAAATAAATGTATCCAAAATGATAGTAGATAGCTTAAATCTACCAATATTACTCATAAGAAACACAGCTGATTTAACAAAACAGTTCTTCTATGACAAGATCCCATCTGTGAACCTGGTGTCCAGTTTTAGGGAAGAACCAGGTCCTGCATGAAAGAGGTACAACAAAAATCTCCATAACTGAGGCTCTAGAAACTGCAAAAAAAAAAATGGGCTCACAACTTTTGTTTGGCTTGCAAAAGCAGGTATTGATCCAAACAGGGCAGATCATGAAGGATCCCCACAAAGGTACAACACCATCAAACTACCGGCCAATTACTGGCCACATGGAAGCTCCTGTCAGGCAGTGTAGCAACCAAGTCAATATATGAGCACAGCTCAGAAAGGTATTGAAAATAACACCAGAGGGCCAAAGGACCAGCTATTGGTTGATAGAGCAGTAAACCAGAACTCTAAGTCCAGGGATTTGAATACCACCTGGTACATGGATATTAGAGTGCTTGGAACTATACAAGGCTAATAGTCTACTTATAACATTTATAATGAACTCAATGAGATTCTGGAAGACAACACTACCAGCCAACTCCAAGGCAATAACACATGTCACCATCAAGTGTGGAATTTACCAAGGTGATGCACAGTCTGCCGATGTTCTGCCTAGGCCTCAACAAATAAAGCCACCTGTACTTCGATGACATCAAGCAAGACAATAATACACACTGATCCACCTCACTAGGGTCTATAGGGAGTACATTGGGGTGTCATTCAGACTGGATAAGTCTGACTGAATGGATGCAAAGAGAGGGAAGACGATTGATGTAATGAATGGGGGGGGGAGTTACCAGAAGGCAGAAAAGCAGATATGCAGGATAGCTACAAGCACTATGGTATCCCACAAGAGAAGGGGAATCCTGACAAAGATACATGAAGGTCAGCCACAGCCAAATACCTGGTAAGGTAAGACAGGTACTGAAAAGCCAACTGAATGGTAGGAATAAGATCCAGGCCACCAATACAAACGCCCTACTGGTCATAAAATATGAATCTGGAATAATAAGTTTGCCAAAGGAGGAGATAAAACCAATGTCAAGACAAAAAAAAAAAAGAAGCTTCACAATGTTCGGAGGTATTCACCTGAAGTCTTGCATTCTGAGGCTGAACAAGCAGCACCAAGAGGGAGGGTGAGGAATAATGAGTTCCAGAGCCCCAATCCTGGAAGAAACAGTCCGCAAACACATCAGGAAAATGCCCCATCCCCAAGATTATCTGCGTCAAGAATTCCTGGCAACAGATGGCGATGAGAAAAAGGAAGGGCAACTATCACCCTGGCAACAGGACCAAGCCCTTGCATCAAGTGTACCATCAACAGATAGAGGAAGTGGCTGACAAAAGAAATCCTACACAGTGGCTAGAAAAGTAGTTCTGATCATTGCAGTACAAGAACAGGCCCTAAGCATTACATCATAGAGGCAGGAGGCTCCACAGCTGTTAGGACCCAACTTGCAGGATGTGCAAAAGGCACCTTGGCGACTGTCCAGCACATAGTAGCAGAATACAAGATGGAATCTTGGAACATGTACATCAAGGCTGAAATAGTCTACAGGGACCTCTATGCTGCATATGGACTAGAAGTCCCCAAGTCCTGAAAGGAAAGACCAGCAACGGTGGCTGTGAACAATAGGGCTACTGTTCTGTGGGACAACTTCTAGACAGACAAGCAGCTGCTGGCCAATCAGTATATTATATATGAGGATGACACTGGGGATGGTCACAATGATCAGTGATAACTCAGCAGTCAAGATGAGTTAGCTCAGATCCTTTTTGATTCATTGAAATAATACAATAATTTTTATGAGATCCATAATATATTCAGTCTGCTTCACAATAGTTTCATGTTGCATCTCTACATTTAACTGACAATTGCAGCACAAGTTAATGTTCAGACTTCTGCACTTTGAAATTAATGTGCCTGTGGAGCAGCTACACTGATCCACTGTCATTCTCAAATGAGAGAAAACAGGAGAATTTCTGAGTGTTTGATTTTTAAATTAGAACTTAATGTGACTATGCACTAGCAGAGATGCCCATTTATCTCATCTCCTTTTTTCCCCACTGGGGACTTTTGTCTGTGAAAATCTCCACTCTGTGTGGTGGGGGCACTGTGAAGAATGAAGGAGAGGCAGATAAAAAAAATGACAAAATCACTGGAAGAGATAGTAGACTTTAGGTCTTATGAAAACAGTATTTTTTCAGCAAGTCTTATGATCATATACTGTTTTTAGCTGTTTGATATCCATCCACTTGTGTTAACAAATTACAGTTGGCAAAATCATCCTTGCAACAAATCTTTTCACAAGCGCACTTTTTGTTGTTGGGTCACTCATTGAAAATTGTGGTGGATGTTAACCTTCTCTGCTGCCCCGTCAGTGTTGCTATCAAACCTCAGAGATTTCACAAAGGGCTGGGTAGTGTGATCAGACTATGGAGTAGGGTGAGATATTTCACCAAACATGCCTTTGAACTATACGGTATCCACTTGTCTCCTCCTCATCTGTCCCCTCAATTCTCCATTGAATCTTTGAGTGCATTGTGCAACATAAGCAATTCTTCTCCGATGTTTTACTAAAGTGCATCTATTTTCTGTTGTAGCTACTGATTAATTGGTTGGGAGCAGAATGTCATTATTAATACCATCAGGCAGATTTCAACTCCTGGGATAAGGGGTACAGTGGGAGTTCCATTATATTCTGCCAAGCTTAATCTAAGGTCTTGGTACAGTAATAGAAAACAAACCATATTGATGCATGTAATGGGTCACACATCCAGTCAGAATGGCTTTTCAAATGATAAACCTGCAGATGCTCTCAACAGACTGTTTCAGACTCTGCTAGAAAAATTCAATTTCATAGGCATCTGAATAAACTTACATCCCTGATTCACTGTAAGACATCATTTATGGATTTGCTACATGTGCTTTGGAGAAAGTTTGGATGAATGCTATTATTCTGCTGTGCCCCACTGCTTTGATGCACATTGCAAATAATCACATGCCCACTCTAAATACCAGTCACACTGAACAGGGAAAATTCAAGATCCTCTATGTCAAAAGAGAAAGAATTATATTTTTGTTCTGGATTTCTATTAAATCCAAAAGAGGTCTTTTTTTTTTTATGAAAAGTGATGATAGCAAAACTTGCACCTGACAGAAGACAACTTTTCAATATGTCTTCTTCAAGGGCTCTTGCAATATCATGGGGTGTTTTTGTGAAGGAATTCATCAGCTCAGGGAGGTCATCCAAGAGGCATTCACCCCAAGAGCATTTCCTGGACAAGAACACATTAAAGAGGGATGAGCATTCACTCAGGGAAGAGATTTGCCATTTTCATGCTGTAGGCTGAAATATCACTGTATGTCAGCACAATTGTAATCGCTCACCGTTTTGTCCAAAGGTGACAAAAGAAGTCTCCTTAACAAGTCATGCAATGCCTTCAGGCCACTTTCTATCATTCATTCACTAAATCAATTTAAAATTGCTTGTAGCATTAATTAATTACGGTAGTTTGAACACATATTTAATCTGTAAAAAAAAGCCATACACTTTCTTTGTTCCAGGTTATATTCTCCAAGTAAATAAAGATTTTGTGAAACATGCACATTAGTAACGCTTAATAGATGGCAACAGTGGAATCTGAAAAGAACAGAAGGTTTGCCCAACTGGCGAACAGTTTAACACTCCATGTTTTCCCTGCATTCATTCTTTTGTCATTTTTAATAGAAACCAGAAACAATCTCAAAGCATAATGTCTGATACATTTTAAAGGTTTACAATACTTGCGTTCCATATTTAGCTGGTACAGTATAACATTATTTGGAGTTCCATGTGTGGTGAATTAACAAAGGTTATCACAACCAACCACTATCTTTTACATTACACACAATTTCCCCCATTGTCTATAGCATACTATATAAACTCTACATCTTGCTAGTGGAGGCTGAATGTGTCTGCACTGGCCATGTGTTCCTTGTACTTTCTTGTAAAAACACATTTTTTACATTCTGTTGAGCCAGATTACTATACTTAGTGATAAGTATAAATGGCTATTATGACTTGGACATATGGGCAATACATAAGGATGAATGCAACATTACTTCACAGCTTCATACAGACTAAGAATTACAAGTGTAGGAAGCTTGTTGGAACCGAATTTCCTTTAATAATATGGTTTCAACTTGTTTTTTTCTGTCACTTAAAAATATATATTTGTTGTATGTTTGAAAAATAATGAAATACTCTTTGTGATGATTGTTCATGAAGGTATAACTCTGCAAGAGACAAAAAAGTATAATCTGTCTAATGTGAATAATAATTACTGCTTCATCTTTGAGATTCTGAAGGATTTCCAGATGGATCTAGATAAAAGCATCCTCTATAGTTCACTCATAACTTGCAGATTATGAATGTCAACTATAGCTCATTGCAGATCAAATTCAGTGGCTACTGAATTAGAACATTAATAAGTGGTAAAACTTTAAAGTGCCTCTTTATCCTGTTTACTGACAACAGAGGTGCAGATATTTGTGGGGTAAAAAGGCATTCCCAGTGAATATGAAGATTAAGATTGTGTTAATCTCCATCGTCATTTTGTTTTGACTCATCCAAGATTGCCAGGTATGTTGCCAGAAATGCCATCTGGTACAGAGAGCCTTGTGTGATTATTAAGCAAGCTGCCAGGTACTGCAGCGACCATCTCCACACATATTGCTATCTAACTTACCATAGAATCCGCACCAACTTGGTCTAAACTAAAGGGGTTTTCTGTTGTTTGGTGTTAGTTTTTAGCTGATTTTACAAATAATTTGATCAGGCAGTCGTAAATATTTACGGTTTGAAATCAAGTACTTGTGTCTGTATTTTATAATGAAAAAAGAGCTTAATGAGTAAAAGAATAAATGTGATTATCTAGCTAATGACTGAGCTGAAACCATGAAGCAAGTAGGAATAACAGAAAATAGTAATAGCTGTGTAATGTTAATGAAATATCACAAATGTTTAGAAATATCATTGCTATTTGTGTATTTATGTTTAGAAATTGTTCAGGATTAGTGAGTAAAAACAGAGATTTGTGAATGTTATTATAATTTAAAAAAAAACTCCTTTGTTTATGTCAAGAGAGACAAACTCTTCCCTTTATGAATATAGTAACTAGACTTCAAACACAGGTGCCACCTGAATGTTCTTATCAGTACCACGCTATATTCAATTCAATAATTTAATTCAATTTTAAGCTTATAGTTAAATCACAATATTCACCTTAATGCACTTTGTAAGGTAAACACCCTACATTTAAACGGCCCACTATGAGCGAGCACTTGCTGACAGCGGGAAGGAAAAACTCCCTTTTAACTGGCAGAACTCTCAAGGAGGGGTAGCCATCTGCTGGTACCGGCTGGGGGTCAGGGGAAGAAGACAGGACAAAAGACACACTGTGGAAACCAGAAAGAGATTAATAACAGCTAAATGCAGAGTGGTGTATAAATACATAATGAGTGGAAAAAGATGAATGAAGAAAAAACACTGAGTGCCTCCAGGAGTCTAGGCAAGTTTCAGCATTGCTAAGCTAGGATTCAGAGTCACGTGATGCGGCCCTAACAGAAAAAGAAACGTTTTAAGACTAATCTTGAAAGTAGAGTGGGTGTATTTTCAAAATCCAAACTGGGAGCTTATTCCCCACAAGAGAGGCCTGAAAGCTAAAGACACTGGCTCCCATTCTACTAAAAAAAACAAAAACAAAAAAAACAAAACCTAGGAACCACAAGTAAACCTGCAGTCTGAGAGTAAAGAACTGCTCTGAATTGATCTGGTACTATGAGCCCTTTAAGATAAGATGATTATTACCTTGTATGTGAGGAGAAGCATTTGAAATTTGATTCTGGATTTAACAGGGAGCCAGTGAAGAGAATAAATATGCTCTGTTTTTAGTCCCTGTCAGTGCTCTCGCTGCAGCATTTTAGATCAATGGACAAAAAGTGGGCCACCTGCACATTATGCCTGCAGGAGCTGTTCCACCATGGAAACCCATGCCATGTAGGTCTTGTGGCATGTTTTTTTTCCCTCCTTGATGTCAATGCTAGAGGAAATTTGGAACTCTGCAGTTACTGAGTGATTAGATTCTAAGTTTATTTCTTGTTTATTATGGAATATCTAGCAGGGAAAAACTGTCATTTTGCAGTGGTGGCATGTTTCTATAGTAAAACACTCAAATTCATTGAGTTCCTTATTTCACATATGTTTGTAAAGGCAGACTGCATGGCTAGGTGCTTTATTGACATTATCACAATATTTACAAGCAGTATATTAAATGCCCGACCAGAGAGGAGAGAACATTAGACCACTGTTACAGTACGATCAGCGGGGCCTATTGTGCGGTGCCCCGCGCTTCACTCGGACTTTCTGACCACGTCATGATCCACCTAATCCCCGCATACAGACAAAGGCTGAAGCTCTCCAAACCTGTCGTGAGGACTAAAAAACTGTGGAGCAACGAGGCTGTGGAGGAGCTTCGCACGTGTTTGGAGTCTACAGACTGGGACACAATGAAGGCTGCTTCTAACAGCTTGGACGAGTTTACGGACACCGTCACCTCCTATCTCCACTTCTGTGAGGACAGCATTGTGCCATCACGCACCAGGGTGAGTTATAACAATGACAAACCCTGGTTTACTCCTAAACTCAAAAAGCTGTGGCTGGAAAAGAGAAAGGCGTTCAGATGCGGAGACAGGGACTGCTACAGAGAGGCCAAGTACAGGTTCACTAAAGAAGTGGACGTTGCTAAACATCAGCACTCTGAGAAGATGCAGCAGCAGCAGATCTCAGAGAATGACTCGGCCTCTGTGTGGAAAAGTTTTAGGAATATCACCAACTACAAGCCTAAAACCCCCCACTCCACTGATGACTTGCTCTTGGCCAACACCCTTAATGACTTTTACTGCCGTTTTGACGAGCCATCAGGGAGCCTTCACACCTCCAACGGCCCCAACAAAAGAGACACTTTGGACGGCCCCCTCCTGGACCCCCTGCAGTTTGCATACAGAGCCAACAGGTCTGTAGATGACGCCATCAACATGGCCCTACACTTCATCCTGCAGCATCTGGAGTCCCCAGGAACCTACGCCAGGATCCTGTTTGTGGACTTCAGCTCTGCCTTCAACACCATCCTTCCAGACCATCTCCGAGGCAAGCTTTCCCAGATGAATGTGCCTGATCCCATCTGCCGGTGGATCACTGACTTCCTGACGGACAGGAAGCAGCATGTGAGGCTGGGAAAGAATGTCTCGGACTCCCGGACCATCAGCACCGGCTCCCCTCAGGGCTGTGTTCTTTCTCCTCTGCTCTTCTCCCTGTACACCAACTGCTGCACCTCCACCCACCAGTCTGTCAAGCTAATCAAGTTTGCAGATGACACCACCGTTATTGGACTCATCTCGGACGGGGATGAGTCTGCCTACAGGAGGGAGGTTGAACGTCTGGTGTCCTGGTGCAGCCACAACAACCTGGTGCTGAATGCCCAGAAGACAGTGGAGATTATTGTGGACTTCAGGAAGCACACAGCCCACCCCCCATCATCCTGACTGACACCCCCATCACCTCTGTGGACTCATTCCGCTTCCTGGGTACCACCATCACCCAGGACCTGAAGTGGGAGCCCACCATCACCTCCGTCATTAAGAAAGCCCAGCAGAGGATGTACTTCCTGAGGCAGCTGAAGAAATTCAACCTGCCAACATGGACGATGATGCAATTCTACACTGCAATCATCGAGTCCATCCTCACCTCCTCCATCACCGTGTGGTACGCTGGAGCCACTATCAGGGACAAACAGAGACTGCAGCGTGTTGTGCGCTCTGCTGAGAAGGTGATTGGCTGCAGACTCCCATCTCTGCAGGACCTGTACACCTCCAGGACACTGGGGCGTGCAGCTCGGATCTCAGCTGACCCTTCTCACCCTGGACACAGTCTGTTTGACCTGCTCCCCTCAGGCAGGAGGCTCCGGTCCATTCGCACCAGAACCTCTCGCCATAAGAACAGTTTCTTCCCCTCTGCTGTTGGACTCATGAACAATAACCGTATGACTGTTCCCACCACTAACACATGACCCTACGCTTTGTTCACTGCATCATTCCATGTTTGGCACTGATCACCACCTGCACTCATGTATATATCTACTTAGCACTTTTAATTCTTATTCTTATTTTTTTTCTCATGTCTATTTAAGCGTTATTTATGACAGTATGTTTGCACTAAGCACCACAGCAATTTCCTAATGTTGTACACCTGCTCAACATTTGGCAATAAAACCCTTTCTGATTCTAGCAATCAGTTTTAGCATTTGGGATAAAAGGATCGTACCATTTTAGTTTCATGACAGTAACATTTCGTTTATATCCACTAAAGTTGAATTAACCATGCTATACTGTGACGCCATCACATTGCTTAGCAACCACAGAGCAAAATGCTAAAATGACCAATTTCTAACATATAAACAACACGTAGCATCCCTATGTTTAACATTTCTCAAAATGGCATTGTTTTAATTCGTACTTTACTAATTTATTCAGTTTACCAGAGATTGAAGAGAGCGTTGAACATTGAAAGGCGTACAGACTTAAAAATAATACCGATAGAAATAGTATATGTGGGTGAACAATCAGCAAACACCTTTGTGAGATCGAATGACACAAATCTGATCTTGTCAAAAATAAGAAGAAAGAAATTTAAGGGTAGAGTTGAGATTTGAATCAAAACCTAATTCTATTGTAGATCTGGATGTGTAATATGAACATCCACCTAGATCAGGGGTGTCGAACTCCAGGCCTCGAGGGCTGGTGTCCTGCAGGTTTTAGATATCACCCTGGGTCAACACACCTGAATCAAGTGATCAGTTCATTACCAAGCCTCTGGAGAACTTCAAGACATATTGAGGAGGTCATTTAGCCATTTAAATCAGCTGTGTTGGATCAAGGACACATCTAAAACCTGCAGGACACCGGCCCTCGAGGCCTGGAGTTCAACACCTGTGACCTAGATAGATCAGAATGACTTCATGACAAGTCTTTAACAGCACACTGAAAGTGGGTGAAACTTCCTAAAGTTATTAGATATGTTGCTAAGTAACAAACCTTTATCAAGGCTTTGGAAGCCACAGCTTATTATGACAACAAAAGCATTTTAAGGTAATTTTACTTGGTTCCAGATCAGCAAGCAAAGGATACTTGCCAACATTTATTCAGACAAATTACTTTTTCTGTGAAAATAGATACTCAAATCTGACTACATGTCCACTGGTACAAGGTTAAACATTTCATCTTGTTTTTGAAGAGTAGTCAAACTGATCTTGCTGAATAATGGAGATAGAAGTCAGATTTGAAGTTGAACACAACAGAAGTATTGGCAGACATAACATATTTAACACTCACTGGTTCAAAACCCATTGGTTTCAAATGGATGTTGCTGTATTACAATATATTCAATATATTTCCTCCAATTTCCAGGATTTCTTTGAAACTTTGAAACATAATCTTTGTGTCCAGTACATTCCTAAACCCCACCCTCCTCTCTTTCCAGTAAGCCCGCCAAGAGAAGCATTGATAGAATAGAATAGAATTCAACTTTATTTTCATTGCACATGCACAGGTACAGGGCAACGAAATGCAGTTTGCATCCATCCAGAAGTGCTTTAGTGATATAGATATATTACAATATATATTAGCAATAATATAGATATGTAAGTATATTACAGAAATGGGTCTATTATGGTATGTTATAATGTACACGGTATGAAGTATGTTGTGAATATTCTATAACTATAAGTATGTACAGGCTGTAGTGAGTACAAGCTATGTACAGGCTATGAACAGGATATAAATATGAAAAACTATACAGAATATGAAATAAATAACTTTACAGAAATCTGAGATATACAGCTATACAGAAATGGGAACTATGCAAGTTGTAAACAGTTGTAGGGTTAAAAATTATCGATGTACAGAATGATTATTTACAGAGCTATACAGTAGTGCAGTTAAGATAAGTGAGGTTGTAGGATATTTCTACAGAGGCTATATAAAGTGCTAGTGGTTGTGAGTGGTGGTTCATCCATGTTATTATTGTGTGTTTGAGGGTACAGTTGTCCATTGTGGGTGTGTATGTGTTGTTGTGTGTTTGTGTGTGGATGTTCAGTCCATGAGTTTAACGTGGGTCAGATGTCAGGAGGCAGAGTTCAGGAGTCTGACAGCTGTGGGGAAGAAGCTGTTCCGGTACCTGGTGGTCTTAGTCCGGAGGCTCCTGTAGCGCCTCCCAGAGGGCAGGAGGGTGAAGAGTCATGTGATGTGGTGTGTGGTGTTGTGTTGTTGTTTGTTGTGTGTGTGTGTTGTGTGTGTGTCGTGTGTGTGTGTGTTATGTTCAGTCCATGAGTTTAACGTGGGTCAGATGTCAGGAGGCAGAGTTCAGGAGTCTGACAGCTGTGGGGAAGAAGCTGTTCCGGTACCTGGTGGTCTTAGTCCGGAGGCTCCTGTAGCGCCTCCCAGAGGGCAGGAGGGTGAAGAGTCCATGTGATGGGTGACTGGGGTCTTTGATGATTTTCCCAGCCCTTTTCAGACACCGCTTCCTGTAGATGTCTTTTATGGCAGGAAGTGGTGCTCCGGCGATGCGCTGGGCAGTTTTCACGACCCTCTGCAACGCCTTCCGGTCCGAGGCAGAGCAGTTCCCGTACCAGACTGTTATACAGTTGGTCAGGATGCTCTCGATGGTGCAGCGATAGAAGTTCACCAGGATGTCTGAGGACAGGTGGTTCTTCCTCAGAGTCCTCAAGAAGAAGAGGCGCTGGTGAGCCTTCTTGACCAGCTTGGAGCAGTTGGTCGTCCAGGTGAGATCCTCGGAGATGTGGACTCCCAGGAACTTGAAGCTGCTCACACGCTCCACAGCCGTCCCCTTAATGTGGATGGGTGGATGTGGGTCAGCATTCCTCCTGTAGTCCACGATGAGCTCCTTGGTCTTCTCGGTGTTAAGCAGCAGGTTGTTTGTGTCGCACCACTCAGCCAGACGATCCACCTCCTCCCTGTAGGCGGCCTCATCGTTGTCACTGATGAGGCCAATCACCGTGGTGTCATCTGCAAACTTAATGATGGTGTTGGAACCATCAGCAGGTCTGCAGTCGTGGGTGAAGAGGGAGTAGAGGAAAGGGCTCATCACACAGCCTTGTGGTACACCGGTGTTCATTGTGATTGTAGATGAGCAGTGGTTATCCAGCCGGACATGTTGGGGGCGGTTGGTCAGGAAGTCTAGTAACCATTTGCAGATGAGGGAACTGATGCCCAGGTCTGTCAGTTTCCTGAGGGGTGGATTGTATTGAACGCTGATGAAATGTGGTTCCCTGACTTCTGTCTGAACGACGTGGCTATTTGATTTTAGGCACAGTAACTGAGATAATCAGCGGGTGGTGAGGAGTGTACAGCGGCAATTTCCAGAAAGGTCACAACTCTAATGAGTAGCATCAGCCCACTCACCAGCCACAGAGGAACTGAGAACTATTTTGTGGTACACAAGCAACTAGAGACTGGCAACTGAGATGCATCCAGGAAGTAAGACTTTCAGGTCATTTTTTCACATGATTTGAATAGAGTCTTGGTTCATCTTTAAAATGTATAATAAGGTAAATTATCATTACCTTGTATGTGAGGAGATATATTATCTACACTGGAAATTATTACCGTGAATGATAACTGCACTTGATTATTCTATTAAGGCCTTTTTTCAAATTGCAGTGCAAGGTTATCCAAAAGACAAAAGGACAGTTCTGCAAGTATTCATGTTTAATCATAAAGTCAGGCTTTGGTCAGTAGACCTAAATATGTAATATACTTTTTTCTCTTTAATATGCAAACATGTAATGAATAAACTGTACAATTACAAAATAAGGGTTGTTTTTTTTCCCTGCAGACACAGTTTAAGATTTGACTTCATTGAGCAAATGCATTTTAACATAACACAAAGATATGTAGTGTAATTTGTGTTTTTAGTGTCAGCACAATACATTGTTACTGAGAGCTAAAGCTACCATACAGTCAGGTTCTTTTTCAATCTTTGAATCGGTGACAATCAAGGGAATGGTGAGCCATTGTGGCTGGCATCATTAATGTCAAAAGAGACTAAACCAAGAGTCAGCCCCTCAAACTTGAGTGGCAATTGAAGTGTAAACATTGCACCTGTCAGCTCATTACTGGGGCTTCAGTGTGGCAGCAAAGCTGTTTTCAGGATGGACAGCAGTTGTCTTGCAGCCAGGGTAAATACGTTGCCCTTCTGCTGTATTCCCAGGATTCATTATACTGCAAACCCAACACACAGGAGGATCTGTCAGGAGTTACCAGTTCCATTACCCACTAAATCCTTTAACAGGGGCTTTAACTTGTTGAATGAGGCTGATATTGATTTAGGGCGGGTGGTGAGGTTTTGGAGCAGTAGATGGGTTGATCCAAAGCACTGAAGTACTTAAATCGGACCTTTAAAAATCAGATTCCACAGAAATTTCTACACTTTTCACTGATAAAATAATATATGCCTTCCAACTATAATAGAAATCATTTTCATTAGTGTCTATTAATCAAACTTACATGCACATGCAATAAAAAGTTATTTTTCACTATGTTAAATAATATAGTCTATAAAAAGAAAATCCCTTTAATTGCAAGGCAGATAAGCTCCTTACCTCATCTTCAACATAGCCAAGCACAACCTGCTGCAAGTCTTTGTTTTCTATCCAGCTATTAAAATGATTTATCCCCAGTGTAGTCACCCCACCCCACCCCCTCCAAACAAGACTAATTTAGAGCGTTGTTGTGTATTTTAAAAATTTATTATTCCATATAAGCAACATCAAGCATTTGATTAACAAACTTAAGTCAGTGGGACAGTGGAAGACGTCGGATCCAAGCTGTGTCAAAAATCATTTTCAAGTGAACCCATTTACCATTTTTTCCTTTGAGAGAAGATTTCTTTTTTGTATCATCATTTTCTCTGAAAGCAGTTACACAAATGCAGATTTACACATCTATCAAAGGATAAACACATTGGCCTTTTTTCATACAGAATCCTAGTGAATGCTGGAAAATACTGTGCTCTGTCAATTAAATATTTTATTTAATAGCTTTTTGGAGTTAAACACAAATCTGGTAGTTAATGTTTTGCTTAGCACATAAGCCGGCTCTCTGGGTTAGTACCGTCAGACACATAAGTCTTTAGCAGTTTGGGGGGTTCAATATATAACATTGTGTTGTTGCTGCCGTTTTAATGTGATTCTTTTTTATTAATTTGTTTAATTGTTGCGCTAAAAGTGAGTCTGTTTTAGAGATCTTTTCTTGTATTTTTACAAGTAGTAAAATAGTTTCACGGCTCGGCAGCCAGAAATGAGAAGTGGACCCGAGAGCAGATTCAAACTGAGGCTCAGGGTATAGTGACCAGAAAACTTTATTTACAGTGACATGGTGAGAACAAGGTAAACAGTTGCTAAGGCTGTGAACTAGACTAGAGCAAATGAACGTGAACTATGGGTTTACAGTCTAAAATACAAAATGCAATAGACATGAACTATGAGGCTCCAGACTAAGGCAGCTGGGAACAGGAGCTTAGAGTGGCTGAGCTTGACAGGGAAACTGTGGTGAGAGAGTTGGTGGTCAAGACATTGTTTGCAGGCGGAGTGAAGCATGAGCGGGAGGAGAGAGGTAGAGACCATGGTGAGTACAGTTGGGAATAAGTCCAAGGTTTCAAACTGTGAAGCAGATAGGCAGGCAGTGTACAGGTAAGACTGGAGAGCATACCATGAATGGTTACTGGCTGAAGTGGTGCAGAGAAGACCAGCGGACAGGTTAGTGAGGTTATGGCAAGGCTGGGTATGTTCTTCCTTGAACCAAATGGGTTAGCAGACAATCTGGCGAAGGCTGGTTGTGAACGCTAGTCTTAAACACAGCCTGTCTGATTAGCACCAGGTGGAAATTCTGGGAGGAGCGATGAAGGCTCCACCCACAGAAGAAGAGCAAGCACTGTGGGAAATTACTCTGACTCATTCAGACCACAACAATAAGCCTTTTTAATTTTTTTTAAATTAATACTTTTTTTAAAATTTTGAGATACACTCAACGTATTTAATAAAACTTCGTAATTAGTCACTTAGACCTTTAAATAACCAAAATATATGACTCTGGTTTGCTATTTGCTCACCACATTTTCTCAAACATTTCAGAGTTATTCAATTACCTGTATCTGTTTTACAATAAATTGATTGATTCTGATCACTGTCTGGTATTACCAGGTCTGGATCTTTCTGGGCCACAATTTTAGCACCAACACTTTTATCATCCTCATTTGAAAACAAACAAATATCTATGGTATTGTCGAGTGTTTGATTTCTACAGTGAGCAGTAAGCACAAAAACAGCTGTTATATTGATAAATGAGCAACTCCAGTGACAAAGGGCTCTTGAAAACGATAAACCTTTGTATATGTCTACTTATACTCACATAAATGTTATATAAATTATACTTTCTGGGGAGAGGTGTGCAGCAGCTATATGTTGTGCCTCCTGGAGGCATATCTTTATATCACTGAGCAGCCATTTTCCAGTCTTAGTATGCCTCTCCCAGGGGAATAACAGGATCTTTTGTCTGCTTGTGATTTATGATGCCACCGTGTCTTGCCTTGAAGGGAAAGTAACACATTTCTGCAATAATTGAGGTAATTTATGCTTTTTTCCCTTTAATTCGTCACTTTTTAATCTAGAATTTTTAGCACTCGCAAAATATATTTTCTGAATTGCAGCAGGCTATACCACCAAATGGTATGTTTGGGCTTACTTAAAAGTAGTCCATTATAAAATTGCGAGGCTCACAAAGTCATTCTAAAATATAATTGTGAATTAGACATGAACTGATTTTGTGTATACTCAGATTTAAAAGATCAAAGTGACCTTGAAACCGTGTAACTCAGTTTTAACCTCAATATTTAGCTTTATCTTTTTCGAAGGAGTATCATTCACCCTTGACTTTTCTGCACAGCTGAAATCCATCCAGCACATCAGGCTTAAGGAGCACTATTCTGATTAGGAAACGATCAGTGCCATAAGAGAAATTGTCCATATGCCACAGATCATTAGCTGACTATCCCTGAGCGCATAAATGTGCCAAGACATGTCTCTGAATCCATCACTCTTACTTTCTCAGTGATCACCTCTCAGGTCTCTGAAGTTCTCATACCTTCCGGCCTTTGTGTGTGGAAACACACTGGAGCATATGGTATGAGGAAGCTCATGGGATACACACAAAGGAATCACTTGATCCATGTCTTTGTCAAACCTACAAACACTGTTATGTTACCTCTGACAGAGATATCAGGTGCTTGCAGCTGATGAGTGTCACATTTCTGCCATGCGCTTTAGACCACAATACTTTTCCCTGTCAAGTAACTGCATCAAAATGATAAACACGCTTCATCTGTTGGTAACATTCACACAAGATAAATGCTATGTCATTGTAGCCAATGGGAAAATAGTTTGTTTTCTTTTTCAGAACAACGGAGCAGTGATACATACCAAACAGAGAATCCTAATATTATTTTTTTGAAGATTAACTAGTTGTGCCATAAATGGAAGAGCCAAATTTAAACCAATCATCATGCATTTGGGATGAGGAAGGTGTCCCAGATTCTGTCCCTATAACTGACAGATTAATCAGTCATGTTATTTGAACCCTTACAGGATTTAGAGAACAGTTTTTAATCTAATGTACTTCAAGGAGGGAACGGTAACTGAGAAACACAATGAAAAACATCTCGCACAAAAGAGGACAGAGATTAAGAGAATTTGACATGGTCATCTAAAAAGCCTGCTGAAAAAAAAAAGTGTATTGGTCATTAATGTGCATTATCACACAAGCCTCCATTACCTACACATATTGGAATATGGGCTGCAGGTGAACCATTAATGTCTACTTCAGTGTAAAACATCATGAAGTTAAGGGGAAATAAAGGAGAACTTATAAGCACAAAGCAGTGTCACAGAATCTGACTGTAGCTACACTCAACTATATACTCATCCAACTGTGGATGCAAACAGGGACACCTCTGAAAAAAAAATTCAATAACCAGATTGAAAAAAATAATAACAGTTTACGGGTCACAAACTAAAATTCAATCGTTGTATTGAGAGCGGCTGCTCATTCTCCTGTGAATCCATGTTGAACTTATAATGAAATTCCTAAAATCACAGAGTGTGTCGTTGCCTTCACCGAGACGAGATTAAGAGATTGTGTGACTGAAGTAAAATTAATGATATTCCTAAAGGATGGCAGTATAATAATCAGCACAAAAGCAGTAAAATGCTAACTGAGTCAACATTGAAATATACTTTTAATATAGTGTAGGTAATGACTTTACACTACAGTGCAAATTTCTAGAACCATGTTTACAGACTGCTTTACTCAAACAGCTTTTTCATAACAAGCACATTTTAATACAGCTGTGTAAAATTCATAGTTTCCTTTGGTTTTTTGAAAACTTGAGGTGTTGAGCTCCTCACTGTCTCACTGCCTTGGATGTGGGCCTAAGCTAATTTGGAGAACAACCTACTGAAGTAGAAGGGTCTGTTGATGCAGCTCATATGGACATCAGTCTAGAACATCTCCATTCAAGCTAATGTTTCTGTTTTGTTTACATCAACAGCAAACAACAACAAAATGATAACAATTATAACAATATTTATTTAATCTCTTCCTTAGAATTTGAAGGATGTGATCAGTTGTGATTATTATGTCACAGTGATACTCACAGATAAGGAAAAAAAAAATCACTTTTTAATCCAAGCTTCCTCTACTTAAAATCACTAGTGTAGCAGTTTCTAAAGGTTTTTTCCTTGCTAGCTTAATGTGGCCCTAGCTGGCTTATGTCAAAAATGCTAATACCTTGTTTAATAGCATTACATAAACTTCTATTTAAACAAAATTTACAATCAATTTAGTGTCAGTTATCAAAAGCAGAACAAAAAGAAACTCCTATAAAATATCTGATATTTTCTAGTTGCTTCATTTTATATAGTTTGAGGCTGGCTTTAGAGAGGCTGTCCTTTCTCTAATGACTTTAAAGACTGACTGTAGTAGGGCCCATGCCCCAGAAAGGCTTTTCCCAATTGAACTCCAGTAACTGTAATTTAAATAGACACATCTAGATTATGGGTTGTAAAAATGACAAATTCTGCCCATTCTTTACAAACCTTGATTGGTCAGTGTGAATTGCTGGACAAAGCTGGAGACCTGTCTGAGACCCACAACATGAGGTAAGTAATTAATATCTTGTTGGTAGCTTTGAATTATTAGTGACGCTGATGCTAAGCTCAATACTAAAATTTAAGCTTGCCAGAGAGCAATTCATCTTCTGAAGGTGTCCTTTATTATCAGATATATTAAGATGCAGACATCACTTTGCGAGCCAAACACCTCAGGCTATAAATAGTTTTCTCTACAGGGAGTGCAGAATTATTAGGCAAGTTGTATTTTTGAGAGAATAATTTTATTATTGAACAACAACCATGTTCTCAATGAACCCAAAAAACTCATTAATATCAAAGCTGAATCGTTTTTGGAAGTAGTTTTTAGTTTGTTTTTAGTTTTAGCTATTTTAGGGGGATATCTGTGTGTGCAGGTGACTATTACTGTGCATAATTATTAGGCAACTTAACAAAAAACAAATATATACCCATTTCAATTATTTATTTTTTTACCAGTGAAACCAATATAACATCTCCACATTCACAAATATACATTTCTGACATTCAAAAACAAAACATCAGCGACCAATATAGCCACCTTTCTTTGCAAGGACACTCAAAAGCCTGCCATCCATGGATTCTGTCAGTGTTTTGATCTGTTCACCATCAACATTGCGTGCAGCAGCAACCACAGCCTCCCAGACACTGTTCAGAGAGGTGTACTGTTTTCCCTCCTTGTAAATCTCACATTTGATGATGGACCACAGGTTCTCAATGGGGTTCAGATCAGGTGAACAAGGTGGCCATGTCATTAGTTTTTCTTCTTTTATACCCTTTCTTGCCAGCCACGCTGTGGAGTACTTGGACGCGTGTGATGGAGCATTGTCCTGCATGAAAATCATGTTTTTCTTGAAGGATGCAGACTTCTTCCTGTACCACTGCTTGAAGAAGGTGTCTTCCAGAAACTGGCAGTAGGACTGGGAGTTGAGCTTGACTCCATCCTCAACCCGAAAAGGCCCCACAAGCTCATCTTTGATGATACCAGCCCAAACCAGTACTCCACCTCCACCTTGCTGGCGTCTGAGTCGGACTGGAGCTCTCTGCCCTTTACCAATCCAGCCACGGGCCCATCCATCTGGCCCATCAAGACTCACTCTCATTTCATCAGTCCATAAAACCTTAGAAAAACAGTCTTGAGATATTTCTTGGCCCAGTCTTGACGTTTCAGCTTGTGTGTCTTGTTCAGTGGTGGTCGTCTTTCAGCCTTTCTTACCTTGGCCATGTCTCTGAGTATTGCACACCTTGTGCTTTTGGGCACTCCAGTGATGTTGCAGCTCTGAAATATGGCCAAACTGGTGGCAAGTGGCATCTTGGCAGCTGCACGCTTGACTTTTCTCAGTTCATGGGCAGTTATTTTGCGCCTTGGTTTTTCCACACGCTTCTTGCGACCCTGTTGACTATTTTGAATGAAACGCTTGATTGTTCGATGATCACGCTTCAGAAGCTTTGCAATTTTGAGACTGCTGCATCCCTCTGCAAGATATCTCACTATTTTTGACTTTTCTGAGCCTGTCAAGTCCTTCTTTTGACCCATTTTGCCAAAGGAAAGGAAGTTGCCTAATAATTATGCACACCTGATATAGGGTGTTGATGTCATTAGACCACACCCCTTCTCATTACAGAGATGCACATCACCTAATATGCTTAATTGGTAGTAGGCTTTCGAGCCTATACAGCTTGGAGTAAGACAACATGCATGAAGAGGATGATGTGGACAAAATACTCATTTGCCTAATAATTCTGCACTCCCTGTAGTCTTGCATAGTTTACACTTATTTTCATTTCAGAGGCTTCTGTCTGTTTAACTTTCATTTTCCCCTCTGGGGTTCATTTACACCTGATGTCAAAAGTCATTTACTGAGTCTTAAAATTGCACTACACCAGTGTTGATTTGAGAATCACCAAGAGCTGACATGGAATGCTGCATGTAAACAGAGAACCAGGCTCATTCTGAAGGCTGAACTTTTGAGATCTTCCTGTTATGCCTCATAGGAACTGATCCAGCTTAGAAATATTGTAGCTTTTTTTTCAGTTAAGGTTTAATCTCATTATTTTACATTCTAACCATAGGTCACATAACACTAAAGTCTATTATTTTAAATCTCGTATCTTTCTCATATACCATCATCCTTTTGCAAGTACTTTTTCAGACTGCTTTTCTAACTCTAAAATAAATCTGCTGCAGCTTTAAGACCAAGAAATAAAACTGTGACCATGACAAGGGGGAAAATATATAATATATATATAATGTTATATTTATATATATTTATTTTTTTTTTTTTTTTTTTTTTAAATGGAACTAAGCAATAATAGTTTTGTGAAATATTATAAGTCAGCTGTTATACAGTAACACTGGGTCACACTGGGTGACCAATTACCCACAGTAACAGAGAAAGTACTCTATGAAATAACAAAATGGGCCCAGAAGTGCAACATGTTTTGCTAATAGCTTTGCTAAACAGTGATAATGTGTTTTTAGGTGAAACCTTTTTAAGACCCCTGTCTATTGTATGTGATGTTTCTGTTTATTGCACCACACTGACTGTAAATAGTTTTCACACTTTCTGAACCATTCAAGGCTTATTCTTTTTCAACATGACACTAAAGAAGGTAAAATATTGACTTTCTCTTTGACACTGATCCACATAAAACACAAAAAGTGGAAACATCAAAGCATCTCGATTGTAAAGCAAACCATTTTAGTGTTTTAAAGTAGCTTTAGCAACCTATTTCACAAGAGCAATTTGACCCATTTTTATTATTGCTATTATTTAATCATTTTTATTAGAAGCCTTTTTTTGCTAGGCTTGGGGTGCTCAAATTCTACTACAATAAATGTTATAATTAATAATATTTTTGGGAGTCATATTTTAAATGATGTTTCTGTATTTTATTACAGTTCTGTATTGTTCCTCAGTTAATGTTTATTTATTATAGTTTCGCATCTATGGTGTATTGTGGTTTTATGTAATTGAATACCATAAAATTTTATTTGTGGCTTGTGAATATGAAAACCCAGCAAGGGACAAGGGTTGGAAAGTATAACAGATCAGTTTTATGCTGTTGGAACAGTGTTAAACTGAATCATCCTGATTAAAAATAAATAAAAAGAAAATAAATATTTTTTTTCAGAAAACCATGGCAACTAGTATAACAGGTCACATTTTATTATATCTATCAATTTTCTTCCTTTTTCCTCTCTTCTTACCCATTCTGCTGACACACAACAAGAACACACCCTAGACAGATTGCCAACAATTGCAGGATAGGACACCCATTCATGTTCACATACTTATTGCTAATTTGGAATCACTGGTTAATCTAACATGCATGTCTTTGGACTACAGGAGGGAGATGAAAAGTCCACACAGAAAGGCCCCTGTTGCTGTCACCTTGTAATCTTACATTTTTTTTTAAAAATACCATATTTTAGTCATGTTTTACTGTGTGCTTCAATATATAGTGTTTCATGAGGGAATCGTATCTTATTTGACTCGGAGGATATTCACCATTTTTCTTTGTGCTCTTTTCTAAGCTTAAAAATATTCGCCTTTTGGGTTTCTCCAATATGTTCCAAGGGAATAAGAAGGCATGTTGTCACATTTCTAGCAGTTTCTGTAAAGTGTGACAAACATGCGACAACCAGACTTATTCCCCCAACAAGCTCAAGAGATGTGACAAAAGTATTCTGAGAAGTTTTTTTTTATTTTTTTAAGCTCAGCATGAACACATTTGGGACATATTTTGAAGGTTTTGTCAAAATATTCAGTATTCAAACTAAGTGAGTTTAATGATCCCAGATAGTTTAATTCAAAGAGCAGTGGAGTGATTTGAATAGAATCCAACTTTGCAAAAGCATAGATCATCATTTCTTCAGTTTTGGGAATTAGCACATGGAATTTTTTTTTCTTTTCTTAAAGCTTTGAGAAATTACTTTTTTTTTTTTTTTAACAGTAATAGGATACCAAACCTTATTAAGAGAGGGGGGGGGGGGGACGACCCTGTGTCATAGCTTTCTTAGCAGAGAAGGGAGTCTTACTCCCTCCCTGTGTCAATTTTCCTGATTACTTGGGCTTAAATACATTCAGGGATAATGAGGGAATGAGACACGGGAGGAGAGCACAGGTGGCAGTAATCAAACATAACAAGACAAGGGGAAGCAAAACTAGATACACTGCACGCAGGACTGGGACTATCAAAATAAAACAGGAAACATTTGACAATTCACAAAGATGATGACTTGACACTGAGAAACAGACTGAATGAATATGACACATGGAACACAGGGAAGACACAGCAACTTAAACTAGAAGCAAGAACATCAAATATAACATCAAGAGAACTAAAACCATGAATAACAAATATTCAAGAAATATAAATTAAACACAAAACACCAGGTAACACCCAGGACCATGACAAGATGTCTTTCCGCAAGGGCCGTAACTAAACAGAATTTACAACAATGTAAGGTTAAAGATAGAATTCTTTCACTGTTATTTTCTCCAATGCCATGTGCGGCACATGAACTCTACTCCCCCAGAGGTCAATTATCAGGTTAATAGGTTTTAGATCTTTACTGTGTACCACTCTGGACGCTGTGGCTCCTCTGAAAATGAAAACATTAATTCAGAAGTACTTAATTCATTGACAAAAAACAAGCACCTTAAAGAGCAGAACTCTTAAGCTGGACAGGAAATGGCATCGCACTAATTTAGATCTTTATTTAACCTGGAAAAATAGTTTGCTCTATAAAAAGCCTCCCATAAAGCGAGAGCATCTTATTATCTTACTATTAATCACTGATTGAAGAAAATCAACCCCAGGTTTCTCTTTAGTACTTTAGCCAGACTGATAAAAAGTCAGAGCTCTGTTGAGCCAAGCATTCCTTTAACCTTAACCAGTAATGACTTCATAAATTTCTCCACAAATATAATTTTAATGATTAGACAAAAAATTATTCGTAATCTTACGGACGTAACATTCGCTACAGCTTCTTTCGGTACCATTGATGTGCAATTAAACTCTTTTTCTCAAATTGATCTTTCTGAGTTAGCTTCAGTTACTTCCTCCAAAGCATCAACATGTCTTTTATACCCCATTCATACAAGGCTGCTCAAACAAGTCCTCCCATTAATTAATCCTTCAATCTTAAATATGTCTCTATTAATGGGCTATGTACCACAGACCTTCAAGCTGGCAGTAATTAAACCACTGCTTAAAAAGCCATCACTTGACTTATCTGTCCTAGCTAATTATAGGCCAATCTCCAACCTTCCTTTTATCTGAAAAATTCTTGAAAGAGTAATTGTTAAATAGCTAACAGATCATCTACAGAGTAATAGTTTTTTTTGAGGAGTTCCAGTCAGGTTCATCACAGTACAGAAACAACATTAGTCTAGCTAAAAAAGATTTTCTTATAGCCTCTAACAGTGGCCTCATCTCTGTGTTTGTCCTGCTGGACCTCAGTACAGCCTTTGATACTGCTTACCATATTTTGTTGCAATGATTAGAGCAGGCTGTCCTCTTCATAAACTACGGCTAATTATAGAGTCCCACAGGGTTGTGTGATAGGAGCAGTTCTGTTTAGATTATACATCCTTTTCTAGGGCAATATCATCAAAAGGCATAGCATACATTTTCACTGCTATGCAGATGATACCCAATTTTATTTATCCAGCAAGCCAGATAATGCACACCAATTTGTTGAGCTGCAGTAATGTCTTAAAGACAGGATGACCTCTAATTTTCAGACAACATATGTCCTTCAATGTGCAAATAGTCCAACAAAAATATAGAACTGCTTTCTTCCATTTGCACAACATTTCTAACCTTAGACTTGTCCTGTCTCAGAATGATGCATAAAAACAGGTTGATGTACCTACTGACTTCTAGACTTGACTACTGCAATTCAATATTATCAGAAAACTCCTTGAAACTCCTTCAGTTGTCCCAAAATGCTGCAGCAAGAGTGCTGACAAGAAAGCATATTTCGTCCTTACGGGTTTCTCTTCACTGGTTTCCTATTAAATCCAGAATTGAATTTAAAGTCCTTCTCATCACATACAAGGTCTTAAATAATCAGGCCCCATGTTATCTTAAAGACCTCATCGTACCATATCAACCATATAGAGCACTTCACTCTCAGACTGCAGGTTTACTTGTGGTTCCAAGGATATTTTTTTAAAGTAGATTGGGAGTCAGGGCCTTCAGCTTTTAGGCCCCGTCTTGTGTGGAACCAGTTCCCAGTCTAGATTCTGCTGAAAGACACCCTCTCTACTTTTAAGATTAAGCTTAAACGCTATTCTGGAGTTTATCATTAGTTATTATTAATCTTGTGTTCTTTTCCACAGTGTGTCTTTGTCCTGTTTTCCTTCTCTCACCCCCAACCAGCCGTGGGAGATGACCACCCCTCCCTGAGCCTGGTTCTGCTAGAGACTTCTTCCTGTTAATTTGGGTTTTTTCTCCCCACTGTTGCCAAAACACTTCCTTGTAGGGAGTCATCACAGTTGTTGGGGTTGTTTCTGTTTTATCTTTACATTACAATATAAAGCTCCTTGAGGAAATGATTGTTCAGTCTTATATAGGGAAGTTTAACAAGTTCAGTTTACTTTAATCAAAAGCATTGAGCCCACTGCAGAATTCCAGGGGGAAGGGATAAATGGCTGACTTTCTTTGTTTTTAGTTTCTTGTTATTTCACTCTAAAGTAAGGGTGGATGTGTGGCTAATGTGACCATTTCTTTTGCTTTAATATCCTGGTGCGCTAGTGCAACAAACAATAGATCCAATGTCACTGGTTGGTCATTTAAAGATGTTAGCTAAATAATGAGTTCATCAATCTCTTTTACTTATGATTTTCCGGCATATCTTCTTATCTGCCTACATTCTCACACAGAATTTACATTTAATTTATCACAATTACCACTATAAATAGGATACTGAAGTAAATTCTAAATTCAACACCTAAATACTAAGTCTACAGTGAATGCACATTTGTTTATTTATATATTTCTTTCATCAAATTTCATGCAAGATAAATGCCAGTTTTGCAAATGATCACAAATCATATGCAAGACAAGCAACTGAGGAATACTTATATTTTCATGACCTCATCTTTGATGCATAGAATGGTGTGCTTCTTCTACAACAGAGGTTTTTAAGAGCATTTAATGCTGTCTGTATTTTTGTTTTAGAAGTAGGAAAAAATCAAATGTATTTGTAAGAGAACAGGAATTTTCCCATAATAAATCATTTCTGGCAATAAAAAAGGTTGTTGGCAGTGGCTAGCTTTTGCTAAATTGGATAAATTGTTGCAACCTGAGTTTGTGGACAGTAAAGTCATACAAATATTCATTAGTAAATTATTAACTGTGTCCTCCTTAGACAGCAGGCTTCAACAAAAGGGCACACCCTTGACAGAGACTTTTGTGCAATGATGCACCTAGTATGCACAGGAGTTAGACAGTGTCCTCACTCAGGATGCCATATGAGCTAAAGCTTGTCTAGCTGGTCAGTATCAGTATTTTTTAACTTCCTGTACTTTCACAACATGTTATGAAATGATGGAACAACAATACGAGGAGTACATTATATGATGGCTCAGTGTAGGGCAGAGGCAGCCTCCTACTCATCCCTGGGGGAAGCAGAGATAGGGAGAGACGGCGCGAGAGAATGCTTGAAGCAGGATATAATAGCGATCCATTTTAAGTGCTGTCTATACTCTTACTATGACTGAAGGTACAGTATCTAAGGAAACCCATTTATAGTGTGCTCTTTTTTTTAACTTTCTCTTGTGTGAAGCATGAAAAACTAAAGATTACAGAAAAAAGTGTTTCAGTGGCCACAAACTGATTTTCTTCCTCTCTTCTCAAGAGATTTTAGATAACGCTACTCCTACTCTAGAGAATAACTGAATACAATTATTGTCAGTTCAGCAGCTTTTATCTGTTAAAATGTCCTTTTTCACAGTTTCTAGGAGCCAGACATAAGACTAACACCTCTAAAAAGGAGGTCCATCATCTAGCTAAATGCTACCTTATATCTTCTTTGTGGCTAATGGCTGGAATAGTATCCTATGTTCTAAGACTGACCTTGGGAAGGCAATAGTTGGTAAAATCTCTTTAGGGGTTCTATTATACCCCAGCTGTTTCTTCTGGTTGACTGTTCCACATATTGTAACATCAATTTTCTTGGTATTTTCCCCACTGTGATTAAGTATCGATCTTTTTACATTGTAGCAAACTCACAAGAGGTGAATCAAAGAACTGAATGAGCCCCTTCATCAACTGAAAATTGATATCAATCTCATGATAGTGAATTTGTCTAAAACTACAAACTCAGCCCCATCTGTATTCAAGCTCTAAAGCCTTTCTCTTTGCTACCTCCTGCAGCTACATACTAAGTGTTATACGAATGAGTAAATCTTACCTTTCGTTTTTCCTGCTTTCTCCTTTGTTATGGATTATTTCAATTTAAATGATAATAGGTGAGGTGAGGTGCAGATGTGACACAATCACATGACTTGAGGTTAGTTCAGTGATCCTAATATAAAAGTTTTAAGGGAAATAATTTAAGTAAATTTACATTTAATTTAACAATATAGGTTCAATATGGGGAGGTCATTTAAAGGAATTGAAATTGATTCATTAAAATACATTTACATATTGAAATTTATCGAAATACAGAGGACATCTATCAATCTATGGAACACCATAATCAAGTGGATGGCATAGCATACAGGAACATCTGTGCTGACTGTATTGCCATGAAGTCCCAAGGTCCAAATGGGATACGCCCCCCAGGGTGGTTGGGAATGACCGAGCTAAGATCCTGTGGGACTTTCACATACAGTAGGACAAACAGGCAATGCCTAACCAACCAGACATAGTGATGGTGGACAAGCAGAGGAAGAAGGCCGTGGCTATCCCAAGTGATAGCAACATCAGGAAGAAGGATCTCAAGAAATACCAATGGCTGGGAGAGGAACTAGAGAATATGTGGAAGTGGAAGACAACAGTCGTACCCATGATAACTGGAGCACTTAGAGGAGTAACACCTAAACTGGGCAAGTGATCCAAGTGGCGACTTGGATGAGGATCTCTATTGGGTCAGGATGAGGTGGAGACAGGGAGGAGGCAGGTCATACAAATAAGAGCCTGAAAGGCAGAATGACAGAAAAGCAGCGAGATTTAAAGCACATGGGACAGAGGGTGATTGGCTCGCTGAAGGTGGGCTAGAAAATTATTTGTCCAGAGCAATGACAACATAATTAAGGCTGACAGCGTGAGAAAGCAGAAGTGATCTAAAGAATAGACCAGCCAGGAATGCAGGCATTTAAATGAATATAGATCTTCTTTACTTAAGTTAAATCTAAGCTTCATTTACATGGAAATATCTAACTATAGCAAGGACAAGAGATGAAAGCGCAATTCATTAAGTCATTAATGAAGCATCTTAAAACACGTGCTAGGTAATGATTGACGAGGTTCTGTTTATTCAGGCTGTACAATATAATATCCCAGATCCTGAGTCACCACTGTGAAATGCCTTTATCACATCTATATTAAAGCAGTAAAATACAAAGATGAGGCACTGTGCCAAAATCTTAAAAAAGAGAAGATTTTCCAGTGTAGCCATTACAATTACTGTGTGAAATTGGATAAATTTGTTCAAAGGTATCAGATACAAAGCCTTTATCCTCAAGTGCTTTTGATTAATCATAAAAGGGCTAAGGCCTCTAATATGCCTTTGTATCCAACTGATAATGAGTGTACAATAATGTAATAGAGGGTTTTTTATATATATATATATAAATGATTAAGTCTGTAGAAATGGATTTTTGTGTTAAAGCTATTACATCTATTCATTTGAGAGGATAGCAAAAAAGGTAACCACATGCAAGACAAGGTGAAGTATAGAAGACAGGATAAAGAGGAGTTACTGTCTGGTATTCATCTACAGAAACTGAGACAAGCTGCCTGACAGTACTGACATTCGATCCACAAAGCACCTGATAGGGCAAAAACCATCGAGCAGAGTGTTCCGAACCTCAACTGTATCGAGCAGGGAGTGAAGTTGGGGGATTAGGAAAGAGGAGACAAGAAGGTAAAATTGATTGTATATTTGCTCAGACGAGGTAGGGCCAAAGCTTGGCAAATGCTAAGAAATCTCAAGGCTGCACAGGGATTAGTATATCAGTGCATTTGAGTACTGTTCATTTGATAGAGGAAAATGGCATGCCAGTGAATAGAGTTGTGATTATAGCAGCACAATTTGTGTTGGGAGAAGTTCTTCATTACACAAACTGCCTGTAGTTATCTAACATTTGGATCGATACTCCAACATGGCCATTTTCTCAGGAAATATCTGTGTTTTTTGAATCAAGCACTGGGGGTTAAGTCTCTGGAATTTGCACTCTCATAAATAATGCACTGTCTTGACATTTGGACTGTCAGATTGTGTCCACACAGAGCTTAAAACTGTTTTATTTTTTTAGGATATTTTAAAAGGGGCTGCAGCTCTAGGACAGGGGGGAAAACAATGATTTCTTTGTTGCATCAAGAGAATAAAAGCACAGTCATATATGATATACAGGATATGTGCTTCTTTTTATTCACAACAATACATACTTGTGCTGAACTCATCTCGATGAAACAATCTAATATTGAAAAAGAAAGAGATTCTATACTTCAAGCTATAAGGTGTGAAGAAACACTATTATAATGTAAAGTGTTCATAAATACAATTGCACACAATTTGTATTTCATTCTTTGATTATTATTATTCTTAACTAGTGTTACCACTGTCTCTAGATTATTTTTTATTTTGTATTTTATTGTAATAATAGGACTTTAAGTAACTGTTTTACAATAAGTTCATCAGCCTGTTGGATCTTCATTAATTTAACCTGTAGGAAACGTTCACAAACAATCGTTTTGAGCTGTTATTTACTATGAAAAAAGGAATGACCTTGTTCTCCATTAAATATTTGTATAAACAAAATGAATGACTTCTTATTTTTGCATTTATAATTCAGAACCCTGAAGCTGATGTTCAACTGGACAATGCATGAGTTAAAATGGCATCAGAATGACTGTGTTCTGATTTACTGAGAAAACTCAACATGTGTCTCACTGTGTATAGTCTGATACATGATGTAATTTTGTGAAACATCTATTCACTAAAACTGAATTTTCTCTTTCAAGGAGAATTCATGACTATTGATCACAAAGCTCTTGTGTGACACAGTTCAGATCCAGACTCAGGCAGGAGTGACACTCTGAAGAGTTAGCCCAGTGTTTGATCTTCAGTGTTTTCTAAATGTCTGAGTATATCGTGTTAACTATTTCAGGAATCTTTTACACGTTTATCTTTAAAAGTTCCTGCATTGTATGGATTATCAGCTGTTGGATGTGGCCTTTGAGCTGACAAAATACTGGTAGACTCGAATGACAGTTCCTCCTAGAAACAGGGATTTGAATACAATGTACAGCAGTTATCTGTAGGATAATGCTGAGGTATTGTGGACTTATACACAAAAATTACAATGATATTATATAAAGTCCCCCAATCTTGCATCTCTTATATTTAAATTCTGTATGTAGAAAATAAATAATCAATTTTTTGTTCTGTTATTGTTCTGCAATACACTTTTTATCCGTACTTAGACAAAGAACTAAAATTCTATATGTTATTTTTTAGGTGGTAGCTGCAGGGCATCAATATTAATTAGAATACCAGAAAAAGTAAAAGCAGAATTGTCTCAGCACTTCAACTAGCTTTGTTGTGGGCTACAAGGTGGTGCAGTAATTAATATTACTAACTAACAGCAAGAAGTTTGGGGGGTTGAACTTCCTGGTCAGCTGTGCTGAGCATTTTAATTTGCATATACAGTACATATACAGCTGTCTGTCTCCCCATAATAGGCCTGTGAAAGACTGGTGTACCTCACCTCCTGCCTAGTGTAAGTTGCAAAGTTGTAAGGTACTATGGATGGTTAGTTAATAATATGAGTTACTAAAACACTATAGGAATTCAAATAGCATTTCCTCCTTCCACAAATGCACATTTGTAGTCAGTAAAATACCCAAAATACACTAATTTTTATTTTCCATTTGAGCAGTGGAAGTAAAAATCTTAACAGGTTAGCTTTATGTAAACTGTTATTTATGTGTATGTGACTAAGATTCTTACTCTTGACAGGCATGAAAATCACTTACTGGGCTATGCTGTCAAACCTTTAAATATTATGCTTATACACAGAGAATTTGATTTTATGCACACAAAACAAATTGCCAAATGAGATTATTAGTCAGATGCCCACTATTTAATATCAAATGTAGTTCTAACAGATTTGCTATGACTGAATACATTCTGAAGTACTTCTGTTATTGCTCCATCCATCTGCTAGAAGAAATTATGGGAATATAGTGTTTGATGTTGGAATAGATTGATTTTCTCTATAATTTAACATTCAACAGATTTCCTGCAGTTATAACATGGAACAAACATTTCATTCAAACAGATCAATCTTTTTGTACACTGTTTGAATTCTGAAGTTAGCCGTTGTTATTATAAGGTAGTAGTTATAGCCAAATCACGTAGCGAGCATACACGGTCATCCTCTATAATCCAAGTAGTCGATACAGAGGATCAGGACTCCTGTTTGGCCTTTTGATGGCACTTGATTGATTAGCTCGGTCTTCCCATTTGCCAAAATGGATGATGAGCAAAAAGAGCTGCAGTCAGGGTTATCTCTTGCCTTAGAGAAGCTGACCTTCAAGGCTGTGAGATTGCCAAGGGTTGGACAGCTTTGACTCCAGAGGATTGCTACAACATTTCAGACAAGTAAATGCACACAGCCTTCCTTTGATAGAAATTAAATTGTGTTTGCTATATGTCAATAAAGGCAACAACATTAATGCAATAAGCAGCATTTTCTGATGAAAGGCCCCTGGGTTTTATTTTTCATATAGCTAATAATACTGAAACTGAAAGTTGTTAAATACACTGTGCACTTTAAGAGTACTGCTCAATATAACCCAATATGTACCAGTATTAATAGAGAGATTAAAGCAGTGTCAGTCTTAATCTTTTCACAGAATATAGGGATGATAAAAACATATAGAACTTTGACTTTATTATTAAAAGGAATCTATACAGTCTACTAAAATTTCCCACTGTGGGAACAAAAAACAATGATGCACAACCAGAAAACCTACAGGCTGATGTAATCATGAGGCCATCAATAATGTGAACCATATACCCCAGTTGATATTTTATTCAAATATTCTATTTTATTCATGTGTTTCATGGTTAGACTTTAGGGCAAACACGAAGAATAATTGGTCCTCCGGGGACAGGTGACAGCATGTCTGGCAGTAAGAGACACGTCCCTTGCAGGTGTAAGATGCATCACGGATGGAAATATCTCCCACAATGCATCAGCTTTGTTGTGCTAATAGGCATGTTATATCTGCTCTTTTTCTGCAAGCAGAAGCAGAGAAGAAGAGGAAAGATCAATTTCAGATCTATACTTTTATACATTTAAATGAATTAGTCTTAAAAAAATAGAGGTTCGCTATTGATGTTTAAATGTAAATTTTGTTAAATGAATACAAACATTTATTATGTTCTTCGTTTTTTGTTGCCTTAAAGATATAAACTTTAACTTCCTAGCAAACCTTAAAACCCATTTCAGTTTGTTTTACTCCATTGTTTGCTTATGAAATTGCCTCACTAAAGGTTTTTATCATTATTGAAGTCCACTAAAACCTTGAGGTTTAATGAATCCCTCTCCTATACTGCAGCAGCTAGTTCCCAGATTGGCCACACTTCTATCAAGGATTTCTTTATTGCCAGTGGGTAAAATAGATGATAACAAATTCCTCAGCAATTAAACACAATGACATTCTCTGAATCTTTAATTACAGCTCAGTCCAGTAACAATAAGCCAATCGACTACAAAATAAAACGTTCAGCTAATGATGCACAAAAATAAATAAATAAATAAAAAAATCAAAGTAACATTGTGCCCATATGATTTCTTTCTGTACTCAGCTAAAGATGGCTAGTGTTGGACACAATTTCATTTTTATGGGTAACTCTTCGTGTCATTGTTTTTTAGCTTATCATATTAATAGTACATTGCAACTTCCAGTATTTGTCCTACCAACACAAGCTGGCAAGCCTCTGAATGTTTCACAGCAGCATGGTAATTTTAATGAATTATCTCTGTGACAGCAAAACAATAATTAAACTGGCAGTGATGCCTGCAGGCAAACAGAGCTGGTGGTAGCCTTTGCTCTAATGCCTTTTGACTTTCCACTGACAGCTACACCTGTTGGGTTTCATTTCTAAGTGTCATAGAGTACCACCACTTATTGAATGTCAAGCCAACATCCATGGTTAGTGTACAAGCATTGTATTGATTGCGGTGATAGAACAGAAAACAAAATGTGTTTCATATCAAACCTAGCCATAGCCTAAAAATTTATACAAATATTTCACAGATGCAGTAAGTAAAAAGTGCTATGATTAGTCTTACAGTGAGAACAGCAGAGCAGAGGTGCTTCACCACTGCAGCTTTTCTGTTCCATGACGTTTTTGTGTTCATGTGATCAAACAGAAGAGGTGCAATCTTTGGAGCATGCTGTAGTGGATGTTTCTACCACACTCATCCTTCGGGATTAGTGTTTAAACCATGACCCAGTGGCTCAAAGATGATGAGAACAGTGTTCCAATCTCCTTCTCCTCTGACGGCTTGGCAGTCCTCGATTTGGACACAGAAAATGGTGTCCGTCTTCCATCACGTCCCTCCTTATTCCAACCATGTCAAATTTAAGTTAGATTTTTTTCCGATACCTAAAGCCTTACACTTGTTTCGTGCCCAGTTTTAGCAATAATCTTTATCCAGAACAAAATATATAAATCAGCTTCTTATTCAAATGTAGAACATTGTAATTCAATGTGACAAAGAGTGTAATGAAGATTCAAATTTGCATTACACAAGCAAATGACGAACTCCAGCTTTGACTCTGGCTCTTGGTTTCTCTATTGGATATATATACCACAATTACCATAACAAGTCTCAGCCTTGTTACAGGGAGAAGCTCAGCTGTCAGTGGCAGCTAAGTGGGTTACAACTCACTTAAGATTCTTGCTGTTTTATCCTTATTCATTACAATAGAGGTATTAGAGCTTTTTGTAAAAAATAACAAACTATAGTGTTGTAAAGAATGTAACACAGGTTTATAAGACAGATTGTAGTTGTCAAGTCGTTTGCATGTTATGAAATGCATGCTTCGATTATGTTGAAGACATGTGTAGTGTATATACACAGAGTAAGTTCTACAAACCAGCCTTATCCCCTGAAGGATGATTAGTTAGGCATTATTACACTTTTATTACAGTGATTTCTCTTCCTAACCCACCTAAATTATTTTTATGCTTAAACTCGATATAGCATGTATCACAGGGTTGCAGCTCTATACTCTGTTAAAATATTCGCTTGAATCAGCAGTTGATCTATAGTCTCAATCGCGTTGTAATATTGAAAACAAATTGTTAGTACGCAAACAAATTCTTTGTGTTACACAGCGTTGAGACAAACTCTTTTTTTTTTTTATAGTTATCATACCATTTGTCAGTCAGTTATAAAATGTAATGATTACTTGTGAGCTGGATCCTAAATAAGACTGTGTTTTCTGGAAATCCACAATGATGATGACTAAAAAAATATAAAAAATATGGAAATATTTTCTTTCCTTAAAAATAATATCAAGGGATCTGTTTGTTACTGTGTATAATTTATAGGTCTTGGTTTTCTTATTTTTTTCTTTTGTGACCCTGAATCCTTTTCAACAGATTATACTTGTTTTGGATGAAGCAAAAGACCTTGTAAGACAAAATGAATTCAGACAATTGTGTCTGAGGATAATAAAGATAGCTATCTTCAGCATTTACAGGATTTACCAAGTGGTTTAAAATATATTTCTACAGTCAACACACATTGTGCTGTTTATCTACCATTCCTGTGTATGTTTGCATTAAAAATGCCTCCTCAAGGGGGCAAGTTTCACTGGATTGCTTTCAAAAGGTGCTTAAGCATTTCTGTGCTTAAAGTGCTTAACCTAAGTGTAACATTATAGTTTTAGTTGCCAAGGATTTCCTTCAAGTCAAGTTGTGTTACAAATATGCACTTGAGCAGAGGACTACTCAAGCAAATAGCCCTTTCAAACAAATATTACAAGCACACGAGATGTGCTCCTGTAATATGACTAATCTAGCCTTGGCTGGCAACCTAAAACCCTAAACCATCCTTAATTGGAATGCTGAATGATCTGATATCAGATTCCATCTTCCACAGCAATGACAGCGGTTGCTATGAATGGCAAATCCCTGTTAGCAAAGACTGTGCACTATGTGACCTGTCATTTATGCGATGCTATATATGAGGGAGGTAAGCATGAAGTGACAGACTTTCTAAATGCAAGACAAATAACTGCGGGCATAATGAAATGTCAGGTTTTTTAAATTTAAAATAATGAGAGACAGAGGATTTTTGCATGCTTTATTATTATTATTATTATTATCTTAACCACTTATCCATTTTATGGGAGCAACTGGAGCCTGTCGCAGCAGTATGGGGTAAGAAGCAGGCTACACCCTGGACAAGTCTTGCCAGCATTGATATAAAATCTCAAATTTAGTGATAGCTGCTTTTATTTCCATTATGAAACCTTAATTCTAGATCCCAGTCTTTACTGTGCTCTTGCTGTCCTTTCTATAACCTTAGCTGGATTATCTGTTCAGCCCAGCTGGTAATGGTTCAGAGGCACACACAGCTGTGCAGGAGTTGGTCTAGAAGGCACTTGTCCAGGGACCTGAATATGATTAGTCAATCACCCAGTGCTTCCTGCTTCAAGGCTGTTGTCCAGGGTCCCTGCAATGGGGTGCCAAGGCCACAGAGCTTCCTGCCTAAGCTGCTCCTTTTTCCCATGGTAGTGAAGGGGAATAAGCAAGCTACTGTGCTTATTTTAAACAAGAAGAGAACACTTCAAAGGACCACTGATACCCTCAGCCCCATTTCCACCGCTTGTTTACTGTCTTGACAAGTAAAAAGAGTTTAGTCCCTGGGAGCAGTGTTCTGTGTGTGTAATTACTTTTATCTGTTGAAAACGATTTTTCTCCCTTTTTTTTTTTTACTCAATAATATACATGCCATTATCAGACTGAATTCTAACCACCTTCATTTCCTGTGAGGTTTAGTTTCATGCATTGGAAATAACCTTTTAGGTCTGAATTGGACTGAGCTTTCTAGAACACCATTTGTTCAAGCAACTGCTTATCAGAGTTTATGCACATATAAGGTGACATGTTTTAAGATTTTTTACAGCCAGTAGATTTTTTTTTTGTGTGTCACTGATCGCTCAATTCATTGTACTTTGCTATCTGCTAGGCTCTTAGCAAGCAGAGCCACTCTTTAAATATTCAGTTTTTCCTTTTTAATGACACACATCAAATGTTCAAATATTAAAGTTTAAAAATTAAAGGCTATCATCATTTTAAAAAGATAGCAGGAGCTCAAAAAAAATTAGAAGTGGGTATTCTAATGAACATAACGATCCTTGCACAGAATGGAAACAAAAAGTACCGTCACCACTGGAAGATTTAAAAGGAAAAAAATGTAATTGAATGCTATCAAAAGTGCTGTCAATACTGCTCAAGGTATAGTCTGCAAACTGGAAAAATTGCTGTCAGTGTCCAAGAGCCCAGAAAAAGCACATTCCTCTCATCTTATCCAATCCAAGGAGAAAACTCTCAGAGGATGGGAGGGGAAAGTGAGGGAGCGGGGATACTGGAGGAAGGGGAGGGAGGAGGCACTCTCTTCTAATGAGTATCTGGTGGGTGTTCTCCTGAAGTCGTGACTTGTTTGTTCTTCTATTATTCTCTGAGTCCTCTATCCCTCCATCCCTCTGCAAGGGACGACCCCAGCTCAGAGAAATAGATGTCGCTACAGAGTAATGCTTGTCATGGCCTCCTGTCAAAGACAGCTAATTGGATCCAGTCAGAATGACCCTCGATTCTCAACTGTGACCTAATCCTTCTGAGTGGCCTCTTTGACATGTATTTAAATCTAGGCTTCCATGTTACTATCAAAATGACTTAAAGTTCTGGATACCAGATTAAAATCAGACTCTGTGACACTGGACAAGGAGCAGTTACATGGCCGTGAAAAGAAAAGAAGAGAAGCGGGAGGAAAAAAGAAAGACAGTGGGAACGCTGGAGTATTCAAGGATTATTCTATATTATTAATACATTCACAAAAAAATGAAGGGTGTCCACTTAACTAACTTCCACAGGAGTAGTACAGTTAATGTTTTCACTCTTGTTCTTGATATACAGGCAGCTCATTTTCTTTTGAGAGTCCCTCTATTGTTCTTTAAACTTAACTATTTTGAACTCCAGGATAATTCTTCCTGACCCATTTTGTTTCCCAGGTAGCTATTGTGAAATGCTGAATTCAGGTATCTAAGAGAACAAAAAAAGGAAGAGAACGTCATGCGAGCATATAGCATCATCTCACCTAATTAGCAGGCAAAAGATAAAAGGCTGTCATTCATAATTGAAGCTGGCGGAGGAACCCTGTCATCCCTGAATTTGCAAGTGAGAATGTTGAAGCTGCGTGATTCCTGCCCTGCTTTCATCTGCAGCAGCACAGAAAAGAAAATCTAAAGGGCGAGATGTGTCAGTTTTTCATTGCACGAGTGAAGGGAAATTAATCCATTGTGCTTCATTTAAAATAAATCGTCGCAATATTTCAAACATACACCATCTCTCCTTCTCTTCTCAAACAAAGCTGTTGTTGTTGTTTTGGTTTTTTTTGTCTCATTGTTTTGTTGCCGAGGGGCAGTAAACATGAAGAGTCTCCGATGATTTGGTTTGGTGCAGAGCAGGTGAACCCGCTCTGTGGAGTTATGCAGTGTGTCAACACTTTGCAGAAAGAAGATCAATATACTGCTCAAGCAGGGATGGTTTCACGCGTTCCACATCTCTACAGTGTTGTAGCAGTTTTTCAACATTTTCAGTCTGAGTCACGACAAGACATCTGAGATCCTCTCTCTGCAGCAAAATTAACTTACTGCAGTGGTCCAAAACAGTGAATAATAATGAGCTAAGTGACAGAATCTGGTTCACTCGCTCCTACTCACTCGCACCTGGCTCTGACCCTGCCATTTAATGATAGTTTCATACTGAATTTATTGTCTGGGAAATTTTCAGCTCATTACTCCCCTCTAGGGAGAGCAAATGTCTTCAACGGGTCATCCATAGAATATTGGCACCATTGGAAGTGATGGATGAAATGATTATGGGACTTATAAGGCCTATGTCTGGACAAAGAGATACTATGTATGTATGTTACCATATTGATGTCTAGTTCTTCATAATGTTTCCAATTCAGTTCATTTCTTCAGTATTTCCTATACATTTGAATAGAATGTGTGACTTTGCTTGATCATTGCGCAATTGGATAGTCTATTATGTACTCCCCGTGGCTACACTGTAACTTTATTCTTGTATCATGCTGTTTTATGTCTTTTTTCAAGCTTATTCAGGGGACATGAAAGCAAATAATTTTAATGGCTGAAAAACTATTAGTGTTTTTTCTTGGATTATTTCACAGGTCTTCAAGGATTCTACGTTATATCTTCCACAAACACAGACGAAAGCAAGAATGTAATTAATATTGATATTTCCACTGAAAATTGAATCTTTGGTTTTGCAGAGACACCCAAGGCTTTCCAGTACTATATGAGAACATCTAGATACGATTCACCCTGAACCTTATCCTGTTAACTCTAAATGAATTTAATTAATTGACTTTTATCATCAATGAAATATGACCTTTAACTTTATCTTGAGATTTCTACCTTATGAACACTGAAAACTCACACGATTGGGTCTTTGTATATCACAGTTTTATAGTTTCCCCACAGCACACTACCAATATCAATTTTAAACCAAGCAATCATCATGTGGTTAAAAAGCAGACTTTCAGCTTTAATGCAAGGGGTTTAACAAAAATGTAAATGAACTGTTTAGGAATTACAGCCATCTTTATACACAGTCCCCCATTTTTAGGAGCTCAAAATTACTTGGTTAATTGACTGACTGCAAAAACAAACCCAAAAGTTTCTCAAAAAATTGGCATTTTCAATGCCCAAGTTAGTTAGCTGATCGACACACAATAAAGAAGGCTTTTTAGAAATTAAATACAAAACTGAATGCAGAGATCCAGATTAAATGACTGTTGTGGCAAAGGCAAACATAAAGACATATAATTACATATAAAAACATATAACATAGATTGGTATTTTGTCTTTACCAGCATGAAAACTATTTGTTAGTCAGGGCTCACTGGATTCACCAATACACATAACAATGGGAAAGTCCAAGGAATTTAGGTCCAGTGTCCGGAGGTATGTTTGGAGGAGTAAAGGTGAGCCTTTCAACCTTCAAAACAATGTTGTAACTGTCAAGCATGGTGGTAGTAACATCCTCCTCTGGGTCTATTTTGGTGCCAGTGCTGTTGGTACATTGCAAAGTGAATGGAATAATGAAGGAGCAGCACCACCTCCAAAATCTTCAGCTTCATTTCAGATCAACAGCTAAATGGTTTGATAGAAATGAGTGTTCCAACAGGACAATGACAGCAATGACAACACACACTAAAACTGATTTTGGAAGGGATAAAACATCCTAACGTTAAGCTTCTAGCATAGCCTTTCCAAAGTGCCAACGTCAACCCTGAAAAATTGTGGACTATGCTTAAAAGCTGGTTTCCTGACAGGAAACAAAGCACTTTAAATAAACTCTATAAATTCTTCAAGTATCAAACTAAAATTATGCATGAAAGTTGTTGAAAGCTAGCATAAGCTTCTGGTGTAGGTACACCGCCATCTGTATGTTTAAATTTGAACCTTTATTTATACTTTTGACCATATGTGGATTAGAGAAACTCCAAAATAAATTCAAATTTGTTTTGATTTGTTTGTTTCTAGATGAAGAAATATACAAAGAAATCAGGAAAAGACCAAATTATGACATTTACACCCTAATGACTGAATGTAACTGACCACAACTGTAAACCCATCTCAAACAGTTTGGTCCAATTATGAAATGTCACCTTAGACACCACATTTAAAACTGTGGTATATTATAAAATTCAGAGAGATATCCTGACAGGCTTAATTGTCACTGTGCCTGAAGGTAAGGGACCGAAGGTACCATGAGCTTCTTTATATGTAAAATCCAACGATTTAGCTTCAAAAAGCAAATTTCTTTCATTTTTACACCACGGATTTAGTGCACTTCATAGGCAAAAGACAACAAAACATAATTGTGTCAAGAGAATTCTTTATAATACAAGTACAAATTGCAAACATATGTAAGATATTAAAGGGGCAAAAAAACAACATACACGATAGAAATTTTGATCACTCCCTACAAAGTAATCTTCAAGCCACTTACAGGTTTGCATTTGTTGCATGTGCTGGATCTTCTATGAAATCATGTGGAGCCAAATGTGGTAAGCAGGTTGAGCAGTAAAGGATGACTGTGTTAATACTGTGTGAAGCCAACACTGTATGTATGTGTATGTTTTCAAGCACTGTGTTCAGGTCATTTGTTCCGAATGTCCTCCCTCTATTCCTCAGGATGATACAGTAGAGGTGTTGATAGTATAATCACCAGTAGTGATGCTCAATTTAAACGCTCATCAGACTAAAATAAAGGTATTTTGCACAAGTTGTGCATGGTGAGATCACAAATGGCCTCTTGCCTGCTGTGTCAGGACAGGACATCCGTGCAGGTATCCAAATGTAACAGAAACATTAGTATTGGTATATGGTTACACAAGGAAATGACCTTAGAAGGGATTACAAATTTGAATCAGGTATGGGTTTTGAATAGACACATCCTCATAAGTAATGAGCTTTTTACACAGAGGTAAGCAGAGTATTTTCAAAAAAGTCCTTCACTACAGTGCCAACACTGCTTGCTGTGACATTCCCACACCAAACCAATTCCACTTCCAAACCAATCCCACTTCTCTCTCCAGACTTTCTTGTTTTTTGCTTGCTGTTACCAATACCAGCCAGTGCACTCTGCCATATAAGTGGTTATCCTGAGTCTGTCTGCACTGATTGCCTTTGAATGGTCCCTGTGGCTAGCTGTGGTGTAATGGCCACCTCCCTGTGGGACAAACAGCATCTCAGGAAAGGAGCAAGGACAATTACTAATCAATGTGTACAGCTCCCTAGTGGCACCAAAAGGAGTGTTGTTGAGGCTGCGTCACATTTCACCCCACAGCTTTCTGGAGGAACTGGTCTTCCATAAGGTTGAGTGGATGGACTGCTAATGGAGTGTCTGTAAGTGACCACAAAATACTGCGTAGAGTGGAGCAATGAATGGGGGATACAATGGGGATAGATTTTTTCCCAAAAAAATATTTTTACTGTATTGATTTCAGATTTCAGTTTCCTAATCATTATTCCATGCAGCCCATAATTTGAAGTTCTATCATTATTTATTTTAAAAAAGTCCTTTGTTAGCAACATCTCATCTAACAAAGTTTAGATGATACAGATCTTAAATATTGCAGTACCTGTACATGATTATTTAAAAGTCATAAATAAATCAGTGTAAGAGTGCTCGGATTAAAAAACTGCCACCTGAATTGAAATATGCACGAAGTGAATTTGCTCAAATACTCACGCTGCTGTAGTTCATACTAAAATACAGTATCAAACTGTTTTCACCTTTACCTTCTGTGCATGAAGAACAACACTTGACAACAGAAACATCCTTTTTCAAGATAGCGTGTAAGTGCAATCTGTCGGCTCTCGGCTTCTGTCAACTCTTACATTTTGGTTTTATTGCTCCCTCTTGTCAAAAACACGAGAAATGAACAAATGTATTATTGGGGTTATCTACCTCGGTGGGTGAGTGAAGCATGCCGTCTACAGCTGATTATATCACTCTTTCAGTGCACCTGTGTCTGACAGGAGGGACTCCACCTCCTGCAATGAAAAGACAAAGCACTGGAACAATCTGATCGGATTCACTCGTACGAGGCAGACAGCCATCACAATCTAATGACAGCTGACTTCAGTCAACCATGTTGCAGTCGGGATCAACTAACATCAAATAAGACAACACTTGCAAGGAGTGTCGCTTTTGCATTTGTCCTTAAATGGTGTCAAAGTCAAAATGTTTGTTCTGATGCTTTTGTGTTGGACCTATAATGAATAGAGAGTTGTAATCAATGAATGCTACCTTTTACAATATGTTATTTTGGCTCTCACAGAGGTGGCAAACGTTGAGACTTTCTTTACTTAAGTAGAAGTACAGATACCTGTGTTAAAAAACTACTTTACGTATTATGTTGCACAAACAACAACAGCAGTTTTATAGGTTATGCTGACGTCAATCCCCTACACTGACACTAGAGAATATGCAATTAGTGTAAAGTTGGAATTCAGTGAATTAATCTAAGCATCATCAGCTTTAATGTAAATACCAAAGCACCTCCACCACAACATGCGTACACCTTGCGGCCCCCTTTAACTCCTGAGTATAAACACAATTGATAATACTGTTGAACCTAAACAATCAAGGTTGTTTTAAAAAAATTTAAGGACTAGAAAGTAAATATGTTTGTATAAAAATGTAGAGACTGAAAGTAAAAAGCGGTTAGAAAAATAAACACTCAAGGACATGTTGGAGTTGTTGTTGGTAGACAGACAAAGAAAAAAATGATTATTTCCAACTCGAAAGCAATAATAAATGATTATTTGTTTTTACTGTGAAGGCTTCCCTTCCACTACTATTTGTTTATTGATACTGGAAAGTATCCGCTGCATTAAATTCTTATATTCTGATTCAAATATTGTGTTGGTGTGCAAACTATGGAGATTCAGCAATAATATAATGAGAGTAACAGAGAAGTCTGAGCCAAGTGATTTACATGAAGACAGCAAATCTGCACCCATACTGTTAGCAGATGTTATAGTGTTTGAACTTTGGGTTGTGCTGTTATGGGAACAGGCAACAATCTTCAGGAAATGCCATGTAGATGTATTTACTTTGGCTTTAGGATCAGAACAATGTGTTTTCTGTTATAAAGCAACCGTTCTTATGAAACGGATTCATTGCTACCAAATGAGTTTCAAGGATGTTTACTTAGAATTAAAATTGATGAAATTAGACTGCTGCCCCCGCAACATAGACCTGGATAAGCAGGATGGATGCAGATTTGATTAAATCTGATAGAGGGCTAACAACAAAATACTGTCATACAAGCTTATTTTTCATGCACTGCAGCCTGCCAGCACATGAATTTTTTTTAGGCATTAAATGTCAGTGCAATTAGCAGGAAATTGCATGTAGCAAATTTTAGCGTGCACTTAATTTAAATATTTCCCTGCTTATATTTTTTTTGTACCTTGAGAAAAGAACTCATAGGAACACAAGTGCAACAAGGTAAAACATCTCTGAGATCTCACCTCTTGCATTCAATCTTGCCCCGGAGCTGTCTTTGTAAATGTAGTGAGTACTTTTTTTTTTTTTACACCTAAAGCAAATTTGCGCTGATGCGATGTGTTAGTCAATCTGGCCCTTTGCCTCCAAATAATTCACTCTAACCTGTCCTTCTGACACACTCATTTCTAATCTTTGTCACTCCTAATAAAAATCTTAACATCTTCAACTCTTCCAGCCCCACCTCAGCCTCTTTTCTTTTTGTTAGCGCCACTGTCTCCAAACCAAACATGTCTTATTACTCTCTTGTGAACTTTCTCGGTCACTCTTGTCACTATCAGTCTGTCCTAAACTATCGTTGACATCATCCGCATCCACCCTGCCTGCACTCTCTTCTTCACCTATCTTGTACACAGTTACCTTCTCTGGTTGACTCTGGATATTTAAATTCCTCTAGAATCACTACTTTCAGTTTTTGCAGTCTCACTGTTACGCCTTCTTCCTAGTTTAGCTTCTCCTGACTTTTTCTTTTTTCTTTAGAGCATACCTCCACCTCTTCAGGCTCCGGGCTCTTTTCAGCACCATTTTTCTCTGGCATCTCCTGACGCTGCTCAGTGCTTCATTATGTTACCTGTTTTTCAACTGATCAGTTTGATGTCAATATATCTCGAGTAGTCAATGAATGGCGAGACCCATAAATTACCTTTGCATGTGCTGTTCTGGGATGTTCTATAAACCATTTATTTTCAGCTGGCACTGGTGGTCAGGACACAGCCCACTGCACCTGACAAGTCCCATCTACCTGCTTGGCAGTCAGGCACACCAAGCTAGACAGCTATCCCTGTGCAACATAGATGCTAGCTGGGTGACCACATTCTTAACAGGAGCACAGTGCTTCTATGTAGCTCATATGTCATTTTAAGAAAGAATATCTACTTCTGCACATTCAGTCTTTTGAGTATTTGAGATATTCATGCTGCTCTAGTTTTTTTCTCATAATTTCCCACTTTCAAAATCCCTCTAGATTTCAATGAAATGAAATTTAGCCATACAGTGCTATCAACTACACTGTATACAGCACCTCACAGCAAGAAAGTTACTAGTGTGAACCTTATCTGGTACCTTTCTGTGTGTTGTTTGTCATGTATGTTGAAAAGAAGAAAAAAGATGCAGTTGTTATATGAAAACAGTATATACACTTCTCAGTCAGCTGTAATGCAAATGTATTGGGTTTAATATTTATGTTTTCTGTCATGTAGATGCTGTATTGCTGTGCACTTGTTCATCAGTTTTTTTTTTGTTTGTTTTTTCATTTTTTATTGTTTTTTAACTTTATTGCTATGTCTGGTTTTATTACTATGTGCATATTAGTATTGTACAGCACTTTGGTCTATCAGGTGTGTTTTTAAAGTGCTATATAAATAAATAAATGATGATGATGATGATCAGATAGTGCACTGGTTGACAAGCACCATCTGTACATCTGTTTATTCTAGTTTGGGGTTAAATTTTAAAAACTAATGTTGAGCAATAGAACACTTAATTAAGCATAAATACCACATTTTATGACTTTAGGTACTCATTGGCTTACTCGTGGTTTTTAGGACTGTTTTGGGGGCCATACGGCTGTTCCTACTTATTTTTTTCCCTTTCCTTCAGTAAAAATAAATAGGCCTAATGGCAGTCCAATTCTACATGCCACTTTCCAGCAGATGGCGGCTCCATGTGAGGCTTAACTAATCATAAACATGTAAATAATGCAAGGCACTCTGGCTGGGAGGGCTTGAAACAGACAGCGAGAGACAGAGGGGAGACGGGATCTGCTGGCCCCTACAAGCTAAAACATTGTATGGGTCCTGAAACCAGTCCATTGCAGATTCTTCCATTTAAATGATTTACATATTGATAGAGGTCATTTTCATATGGGAGTAATCAAGACCTCATGTTTGCTCATGCTGTCATGAATATTTACTGGTGAATTTTGATTAAGAATTGGGCTTAAGGCTGTGATGACACAGTGCAAGAAGCATCCAGTGATATTAATGAGATTCTTTACAGATGAGAGGTGTGAGCACCACTATAATGTACATTTGTTCTTTTATCAGTGTTTGTCTGTCTACCTGACAACTGAAGTCATTTCCGAGGCTGCAGTGAAACAATGTGTTCCCCTTGACACAAGTCATTATCTTCAGGTGGCCCTTCAAGCTCATTGACTTTTAGCTTTCCGTTTTTTCACGTAATTTATTCCCCTTCAGCAGAGAACCTAGTGATACAAAGGCCTATAATAGAGATTTATCCAGTGATTGAAGAGATATTAGCTCTGTTATCAGGAAATAGTTTTGGGGTTGCATGCCAAGAATGAAACTATCGTATCTATCCATATCTTATTCAGTCATGTTGTACCGGATCGGTCTATTGGATTTTTAGTTGGTCAGGCAAAATGTCTAATGTCTAATTTATAAATGTTTGATGAGCTATAAAATAGGAGAAATTGGTCATGTGGTTTTTTTTCGGGGCTCAAGAATATGACAACTCATTAACTTTAAAAAAAAAAATCTACTGTTTTTGTATACAAAACTACAGTGAATCACTGGGTTTTGGAAAGTCATGTTAGCTCCTGTTCTACGGCACCAAACTGAACATTTCATGCATCTAAGCCAACTCCAAGGACAGATTTTGTGAGCTTTCAAAGTTCAACAAGAGCATATACATTCAGTAACTGTTAACAAAATGGACCCAAAAGTTTCTCTGGTAGAAACATTAATAATGCATGAAATGTGTAAAACTGCACAGGACCTGTCTAAATCCTGAGTCCGAAACAGCCTCCTTATTTCTCAGATGTCTGTAGTTGCTGAGTGCAGCACCATATCATAGCAAACACTCAGAGATGTGCAACACAGTGTCTGGAGCGTGGACAGAATATATCGGATGTTGATTTTTATTTTTTATTTATTTATTCTTTTTTTTTTTTTAAATCAACACAACTCTAGACAGTGTATGTGAGAGTATGTCTGGATTTTTGACAAACTGAAATCAGCTCAGATATTTGCCACAGCAGGGTTTCATCAGATAATGAGATTAGGAGAGCAGGCTCATCCCCATTCAACTAACCTTTCATTTTCCAGACATACTCTGGAACATATAATGTATTACATATATTTTTTTCAGATTTCAAAAGCTCTGGAGTCAGTGTTATTCAGTTATCTTTAGGTTTCCTCACCTACAAACAAAATCTGTAGACAGGAAATGTGGAAACTGTGTCTAAAGGACCTCCGGCAATGCTTTACTTTAAGATGCACATTATTAGACTCGAGCAAAAGACCTGTGGCTCTCCTCTCTTCATTCATGAGAAACACATTTCATTTTTTATGTAGTGAAATTAAACTTTTTAGATCTCCTCGGACAAGAATTTGAAACTTAAAAATCAATGTCTTTAAGAGGTATTCAGCCTCTAAAGTAAAAGCCTTCTTTTATATTAAAACATTTTTTTGTGTCAAGTCATACAAACATTTAAATACCAGACTTGTGGCAGGAACTTAAAACTCTCTATAAACAAATTTCCACAGCCTTCATTGAACTGAAGCAATGTTGTAAAGAAAAGCTCACTTTGCTGCTACTAAGCGGTTCCACGAGAAACTGAATTACTAAATTAAATTAGTTTTTGACATGCTGCTTCTGCATTTTGGCGTAGTTTTTGTGAAATAAATATTGACAGTGTAAAATATCATGTGCTGTTGTAGATCTTGGTTTATATTTACCTAATATTAAGACTTGATAAGGACTACATAATGTTTTTATTCTTCCATGATATGTAAAACCTTGACAGAAGCTATACTTTCTTCGTCCCTGTAGATCAAAGAAGAAGGCAAAGATCGGTCTTAATGGCCTCTTGGTCTTGCCCCTTCGTTCCAATCCTCTAGTTTCCCTTGTTAGTATTGGGTTTCTCTGTTTGACGTTAGTCTTGTCTTGTCTCGCCTCTGTGTGTTTCTCTCGCTCCCTGTTTGCCTATTTAGTCAGTCTGCCTCTCAGTGTGTTTCACGTGCTTCGTATTTTACTTTGATAGTCACTCGTCCTTCTCCGTCTCGTTAGTTGTGTTGACCTGTGGGTCCCACCTGTGGTCCGTTCCCTCATTTTATTTAATGTCTGCGTCTTCCTCTGCTCGTTGTTGCGACCTCCCTCCGTGCTGTCTGTTCTGTCAGTCTGTCTGTCTGTTTAATTTTTTGTGTTTTCCCAGTTTTAGTTTGTAATCTTTAATTAATAAGTTTAACCAATCAAATCAAGGATGAATTACTGTGTTTTAGAATTAACAGTACAACTGCCAGGAAAGTCCATTTTGACCCTGCCCTACAACACCTACAAGTAAATAATTTCTTGAAGAAGTTAATTGATTTTTACCTGATTCTGCACATTTAAATTAATTAAATAAGGGTACTTAAGATTAATTTCAAGGTGTTTTATTCCTTTTATAAATGATTTTGTTCATTTCATTATGGATTGTAAAATAGCATGTTATAATGAACTTATAAACTAAGGTAAATCAAATAACATAACAGCTAACACACCTAAATAATTTAATTATCAAGAAAGATTTTACTTTGAGAAAGTCAAAGATGAATTTTGGATAACATGTGGCATTAGCTGTGTTAAGATAAAGACGTAATAAAAACACACTTGGATCCCTCAGTCTGCACCTTCAGGTCCTCAGGTCTCCTGCCTGAAACTGTTCGACCAGGTTTTTCTACTCTTTTCACTATTTATTTGTTAGGATTAGTTCTAAGGACTCTCTGTACATTTCAGCAACTGTTCTCCCACTGCACAGAAAAGCCAGCAACTACCTGGTTCTCCACATGTTTGTTCACCAGTGATTACTGCCCATTAAAAACAATTTTTAAGAAGAGACTTTTTCATTTGATTACATTTTATATGATGGATTATGCATAAAAATAGAATTGGGCTGAAAGGTCTATTGCTTTATTACCTATTCAGCTTGTGTATCATATTTTAAAAAGTAAGTAACTAATTACTTTTGAAAATAAGTAATCAGTAAAGTAACAGGATTACTTTTTTGAGAAGTAATCAGTAGTTAATTACTAATTACTTTTTTCAAGTTACTTGACGCACACTGTTAGTCACACATTCTGAGCCACTCAGCTTATCTTATAGCAGCCTTCATGTTAAAATGAATGTAAACAATAGTGATTTAAATTTTTATGGTCCTTGATGGTTCTAGGTAAAAAAATGTCATAATTTATTTTCTTTTAATCCCAAATACCCCAACATTCAGAATTTGATGAATAAGCCCATTTTAAGAAAGATTGTTAAATGATAAACCCATCATCTCATATTTCACGGAGTTACAGGATTGTTCAAGGGGTCAGAAGGACCCTCTTGGCTGCCCTAGTGTTAAGTATTATGGTATGAACTAATCATTTTTTGATGATTTTTTTTTCTGACCAAAGTCACTGACAGTTGTCGGGGTAAAGATGTATAAAGGCATAATTATCCCACCCTTTACAAATTGAAATCTTCCTTTTGTCAGGCGTTGTGTGGAGGCGAGGAGGAAGGAACCCAAACGCAGGACTCGCAGGTAGGTGAAGACTGGTGAAGGTTTATTATAA
>NW_024582472.1:1270221-1279999 GCF_018398535.1 Haplochromis burtoni
ACTGGGTCACCGACCCAGGAACCCTGACACCTTTATGGGGCAACAAGACTTGTTCTTTTCTAAAGCCAATGAATAATAATATTTAAACTTTGCTTTGCTTCATTGGCTTTTTAGAAGCTGCCAAGAGATTTTTTTATCTGTCAAAAAAGGTTACTTATACCTTCTAAAACATATTGAGATCATTTGAAGTTATTCTAAAGTAAAAAATCACTTAATGTTGTAGGTAGCACAAATGCTTAAAAGCTAAAAACAAGGTCAAGGTTTCTCACAACTCATTTGCCCCCTGCCAACCGTGCAGCTGTTAACAATAGATAACTCCAAGGTTTTTTCTTTGAAATCCCCCTCCCACTGACTATTGAACACCTGATTCCATGAGCCATGGGAAGGAAACAGCATGGAAACACTGTGGATGTAGCAGCAGCGGGTCAGAAGTGCAGCGTAGCCCGTGGCCACGCGATAAACTAATCTGAATGCTGACCATGTTGGACCCTGCCCTGGTCACATTTGCATTTCACTGGTGAAAATTGCAGCAACCTCAACCATGACACATCAATACTTATTTGTTGCCAAGTGAATAAGCCACTATCCTGCTCAATTCAGTCACAGGTGGTCTTTGCTATCTACAGAGACACCAATGGAAAGGTATTAGGGGCGTGTAATTAGCCTATTTGACAGTGCAAAGAGAAGCAATGTGAAACATAAAAGAAGACTTGCCATTGATTCTGGAATAACATGTAGCACAGTTTTTTTAGTCTAATCCTGGAATTCACACTGTCTGATTAAGTAATTAGCAGAGGTCACAGATACAGTTTGATTAATAAAGAATGCAATCAAACTCACAATTACTACAATAATGCTGGGACTTTTGGTGTTAATGGGACCTAAATGGAGTAATTGCACAGAGGAGCACAACACAGTTACATACTGTGCTGTAGCTCCAAGATAATTATCTTAGTCTCATTATCCAACCTGTTTATGATTCTCCTCAGTTCTTCTGTGTTTTGGGCCCTAGATGCATCTATGATGCATGCAGAAAAATAGACAGGGTATTGGAGAACTGTCATGTAACACCAGAGAGCCATGTAGGTCTTCTGTAAGTCAATGACATTGTCCAACTAAATGTAAACTCTCTGAGACGCATTAAAAGAAATTCCAAATCCTATTTTAAATCTGTCTTTGATTTCTGTGTAAAGGAAAATGAATCTGAGCTTCAGAAATATGAACATGGGGCAGATGACTTAAAGACATTCTGGCAAGGTATTTCATATATTACCATATTAAGAGGATTATCAACACTCAGAAGATAAACAAGACAAGGCTAGAGGGATGTAGTAAGCTTATCTTCTGGAACATGAAATGCAACTCATGTGCTTCAGCACCTATCTTTTAAAAGCATATTTTCACCTTGCTGAGAAAATTGTCGATTTAATTGAAATGCAAGGGCTAAATTCTGAAAGTGCACTTGTACAGATCAGGTTGTTGTCCTGCTTGTAAAATATAATCCCCTCAATGCTTTTAAAACCTCCCCCTTATTTTTTGCGTACATAAATGATAAAGACTAAGACTGTCCAGACTAAGACTGTCCACATTATATGCAGCACACACATTTTTGAGGCTTACAAGTTAACTTGATTGCTAAAACAGAAAGATGTGGTCAGTGGGAGTTAAGTGTCCATCCATTGTGAGCAACCTCTTGTATATATGACTCTCAGGGCACCAAATTGTCTTTCTGCAGCCATTTCCCTTATGCCAGCACACCAGATCATCAGGTCATTTCTAAATTCTAACCACATACTCGGTAAGCTTCACTCGGTATTTAAGTTTGAGTGGTGTTTCTGCAGAAAAAACCAAAATATGAACATCAAAATACACCCTTTCAAGGATCGAAATTATAACATTTTAGTGGAGTGCCTTTTATAGTGCAAGTTTACATTAAAGACCTTTTTAATATCTGTACATCTTAATTTATCAAAAAGGGCACTATAGTGGCACACAGCTCTTCAGCCATGAACAATGCAGGAAACATGAGCTGAACTTGACTGAACTTCTGATGCAATACTTAGATGCATTTTCACATATTTTTTTTAGAAGAATATTATATAACACACCACTAAGTGCCATCCTTGATAATTACAGCAGATGTTAAAATGGACAAACTAAGACAATATTAGATTGTTTTAAAATTCTGATAATTAACATACTGTAAGTGTTCTGAATTGATGATAGACTCAGTTATGGAAATGTTTTGAAAAATGTTGTTGGTCCAGTTTTCAACGAATGAGAAAAAATAGCTAAAGTTTAAAATGCATTTGCAACATAACATGTGATTGTTGCTCAGACAAGATGAACAATGAACAAATGAATGGATGTCTTGAAGTGCTTGCATTGCATATGATGCACTATAAACAACTATACTGCTTTTTATATTAAACTAATATTAAAACAATCTTACATTTGTATACACAGGCTTTGACAGAATAAGTTAACAGTGGAGCAAAATTGGAAAGATCGCATTAAATTAAGAAATCTAAACTGTCTTGGGAAGTGATTGATGAAATAGGAAATCTTTACCAAAGGATAAGACAAGGATAAGATAAGCTACAACAGTTATTTCAGAGATAAAGTACATTTGAAATAGTTTCAAGTTTTTCCACTTTATGTTAACTGGTAAAATGTATATACTTTCATTGTTTGTTTGTTTTTCTCTGCTATTACAGGTATCTGCTTGTGATTCCACTGCAATATAGAGAAAGTCATTTAGTGAGGGTTGCTTACTAAATGGCAATGGTAGGGGCTGCATAAAATAAATAGGCTAGAACAATAATGTAATAGATAACATGTTTTGTACATTTGTAGATTTGGGAGTTTTCATCTTACATTTGTCACTTTATTCCAAAACATTTGGGTTTCAACATTCTGATTTTTAATGACAGGTGGAAAAATAACACTATTGAGAAACATCTAAAAGACATGATTGATAAAACCCAGCTAGGTGCATTCACTGATTTCATCTAACCCCTTTCCTTGTAACGTAACACTTGTTTAATCTGTTTTGGCTTTTTGCGGCCCCTGATAACTTTTCAGTGTCACAGTTGAAGAAATTGTAGGAAACTGTGAACTGAAATGTGAACCTATAGAAAGCAAGGGCTCAAAATATCTGTCTGTGTCTTTAAATACTAGAACAACTAGAGAAGTGAAATAAAAACAATTTTATTTAATTACTGTAAACACCATTTTTTTAATCTACTACACTGTATTGCAGCACATTGCTTGAGTCAAACCATTTCCTCTCTCTGTGGAATTGATTGATATCCAAAGTTAAACAGCAGGGTAAAGTGCACAGCCAATAATCACAGCATGCACAACCTTTCTCACCTTTCTGCCTCTTTTGGATGCTCTGTGACAGCCATTAAGAAGTCTGTAAGACAACTGCCAGTCTCTGTGACCCCCTGCCAGAGACAGTTCACAGAGCTGACTCTCTTACCTAGTGGGCATGACTATTTTATCTCCATGGGCAACCTTGAGAAATGAATATCAAAACTGAATGACTGAAGACAAGTAGGAAGGTGGTGGAGAGGCTGAAAGTGAGAGCAAGCACAGTAAAATGGGGAGTGTGAGAACACAGGAACGAAAATGACTTGGCAGTCACCCAAGTGGATCATTACCTTCTGCTCCACAAATGTGATGTAGTGGAGAAGGTGAAACTGATAGTTTGGAAATGAGCAGCGCGCACTGGACTGATACTTAATCATTACCACCGCTGCACCATGGCAGATAGCGGCTTTGGGCTTCAAGGTGTTCTCCCCTGATGTTCACTGGAACAGATCGACAAGCTTGTTCTCCGCCTCCAAAGGGAGGAGTGTGGCATGAAGCGATTAAAAACACACTGCCCACTTTGTAACTGTCCGCTAAGCACTCAGACCCGGCAGGAAAATGTTTGCTCTGTTTCTCTGTGCTAGTTTGATTTATTGGCACTGTAGAGTAAACACCACATGTGGACATTCCACCAATAGTTTTACATTTGTGCCCAATATTATATAATTGTATTGACTTACTCACTGCATGCTAGTTGCATGTTTACACTTTCCACAGTTATTAGATAGTGGTCCTATATGCAGTTCTCTCTGGGCTGTCAACAAAAATCATTGCAGTGTCTACGTTGCTGTAAATATGAAAAATGCATCATAAAGAGACAGTAATGCAACTTTAAGACGCTGCAAATTCAACAGAGTTTATAAGCAGTGTTGGTCAAATGAATTAATACAGAAGTGTGTTCTGACTTGTTAAAATGTGTCAACACATAGTAACATGAAAAAAATAAGGTAACACTTGATCACCACAATATAAAACCAAGTAGTTTTAACTTCAGAAGTGTCAATCTGTCCAGTGAGGAGAGCATACAGAATTGTGAATCCATTTCTCCTGCTTGGTGGAAATAAAAGTGAGAACAGATACAGTGGAGAGACAACAAGAAGACAACCCAAAAAAAGAAACAGCTTGCAAGTGGTGGCTTCACAGCCTTGTTCCGGCTTAACTTTCCTGACAGATTTTTCTCTAGTTTTGCTTTTTGAAAGTGTTGTTGTCACAATCGGTTGGATGAGACGTTGCCTTCGGCCCATTCAGGTTTCACAGGTAGTACAACTCCTAATAGGATGGTACAGCCATATGTGCTGTTGAAAGAATGTGGAGGATACAAGCCATTAAGTGAGGAGAACTGGGCATAGCCATAGCTATGCACTGTGGGAACCCCACAAAATCTATGTCAGTAAAATTTTCAAACTGGCAGAAACAGACTCCACGAGGGTGGCATGAGGCCCATCATCCTCATGCCACCTGCTGTCATCACAGCCCAACACTGTGCAGTTTGATTGGCATTCACAGCAAAACACAACAAATGGCAGATCTGTCATTGGGTCTGTGATTCTAACAACACAGGTTGTTCAGCATCCTCCTGCATGACCAACTTGGTAATGGGTTAATGATACTCTGAGAGGCGTTCTTGCAGGCTAGCACCAAATTCTACAGTTTGTCCTAGCTAATGGTACTCTGACTGTTGTTATTGATACTAGGTTGGAAGTCCTACGCTGAGACGGTGGGCCCTCAGTTCTTTCTGGTTCAGGACAACATTCATATGCATGTGGCAAGACTATGTAAGCAAGATCCTGGGTGCTAAAGATGCTAATGTCATTGACAGGTCCTCGCATTTCTGGATATTAAGCCAACTGAAAGGACCACAGACATTCAAAAATTCAGTGGTGTCCTAATTGAGGTCGGTGAGGGGATTCCCCAGGAACCCATCTATCATTTAAGCCGAATGATGCCCACACATTATTGATTTTTGGTATGATTTGGAATCCAGCAATTGACAATTTAATTTTGTTCTCAGCTATTATGCCTATCAATACAATATATATCACATTTTCAACATATATATTTAATTCATGATGAATCCGTAAGTGATTTAAGTGTTTCATTATTTTTATACCAGTGTTTTCATTATCCACTGTATATAAATTTCACTTCTTTTTCACTAATGAAAAAAATGTAGTATACAACTTTAATGATCTTTTATTCCGGGAATCTGTAACAACACAGCTGTAAACATATCTGTCAACAGCTGACTTTGAAAGCTTCTTTCCTCTTTTTTTTTTTTTACAAGACTGCTTTAGTTTTTCTGTGGCTGATCTGAAATAAGACCCCATGGAGATGGTTTTGAATTCAACATTCTTGGATTACCTTCCTGAGAAAATGTCAATGATAAAATGAGAATAGACACTAGTGCCCGTCCCAGTGTGAAGAAACAGATACCACTGGACTGCAACATAATGGGTTTCCCAAAGAGGGTCTTGGCTTAGTGTGAGTAATAGTCAAGTAGCCACATTAGACTCACTCATCCTGCTGGACACTTTGAAACTGGAGCTCAGGTCAATGAACGGATAACACCCATTAAAAACCAATTTAGACTTCTGAGAAATGGTCCATGTAATTCTTTGACAACACATAGGCTTACTGTGTCTGAAATTTAAATAGAATGCATGGCATTCAAATGCCACATTTCTTGTCTTGTTTTTCCATTTCAGAAACAAAAATGAGAAAAAGCTTCCATAGACAACATTTAACATTTTCATGTTGCTGTGCAACTCACTGAGAAAAGGCTATTTTTGCTAATAATGTTGCATGTGCATTTTAAAATACTGAGGGAGTGTGACATTATGACATTCAAAGCAAGAATCTGTACACTATTTTTACAGTTCAGAAAATATATACATAATGTTCCCAGTCTGATGTATGTATCTTGTTTAAGCAGTAAGAGATTTGTCAAGTCAATACACTGCAAAAACTCAAAATCTTACCAAGTATATTTGTCTTATTTCTAGTCAAAATAAGACACAATCAGCTACAGGGCAACATTTCAGTAAGCTAAAGGAACTTGTTTCAAGACAATGAATCTTGAAACCAGAGGAAAAACTCGAGAATTTTCACTTGTTTCATTGGCAGGTTTTTTTCACTTAATACAAGATATTTTAGCTTGAAATAAGTGAAAAAATCTGCCAATGGAATGAGTGAAAATTCTCGAGTTTTTCCTCTGGTTTCAAGATTCATTGTCTTGAAACAAGTTCCTTTAGCTTACTGAAATGTTGCCCTGTAGCTGATTGTGTCTTGATTGTGTAATGAGAAAATCTTGACTAGAAATAAGACAAATATACTTGGTAAGATTTTGAGTTTTTGCAGTGTACTGATTAAAACAACAGCATTCAGTTTACAGGTAAAATGGTTAAGTAATATATATCAGACTTACCATCAATAAAGTAACAAAGTAAGTCTTTTTACTATGTATTTCCATAATACTCTTACATTTTGTGGATTTCTGCTTAGATTTAGATTAAAATTGTATTCTATCATACTTAGACTACACAGTAACTGCAAAGCAAAAGGCTGGTAGGCTCCTGTGGTCCTTTAGTATGATTACAACACTCCATTGTATGAATTTTCTTATATCCAAAATTAAAAACAAAAGAAAAGTACTTTTCATTATGTAAAATGATTCATATAGCTGAATGAAAGAGATGCAATTTTTTCCTAGATTATAAGTCAGTTCACCATTAAAAGAACAAAGAGTGAGTCCTTGGCCTTAGACTGTCAAGAGGATGATGGCTTTCTTTCTGTCTGAATTCCTTTCATCTAACTTAATCAAGGCTACTTCTCTAATGATGACAAGAATGATGCCTTTAAGTGCACCAAAGCAATATTAATGGATGCATGGACACCCTCGCAAATGCTGATCAATACTTGCAAACACTTCAAAAAAAATGACTTTACCTGCTTGTGCCTTCAGTTTTCTGTTTCAATGGTTCTTGCCACAAGTTGGTGATCGTTTGCTTGAGTTTAAACGTGAACGGTACCGCTGTCTTAAAATTCACTGCTGACAGCTGAAACATTATTGCAGGGAATAGTGAACCTCAAGTGTTCAACTGTTGGTGACATGGCAGGATTTAAAAACAAATGCAAAATACAGGTGAGACAGGTTGTTATATTCTGCCAGCACTTTTCTCTTGTTAAAATGCAGGAGAAAAAGGGCACTTTGTTGTAGTTATACACTTACCCATTGCACTTTGCTCTACTCGGTGCCATTTCTTCACTAGCCATTTTCTCCTTTTACATTTGAAAACAGAATGGCAAAAGGCAATCTCAGTCTGTAGTAAATCATAGGCTATCCAGGCAGTGATATGTGCCATCCCATTTCAGGAAGGAAAAACTAACTAAATTTGGGTTTATTTCAAAGGGATCATTACCATTCCTCTTCTTTTAAGCTATCATCACTTTTGTTTGTCTTTCGTGCCAGTGAGACTGGAAAAAATGGGACACCATGAAACTCTCAGCGATTTGGAAGCTGAAGACAACTGATGACATGAATAACATGCTATAGACAAGGCACGCAGGTTAAAATTCAGTGGTATTTCCTTTGCATCAAACAATTCTAAATGTCCTTTTTGATTTTAAAATGAAATCCATTATTATCCATTATTATTATCCATTATTAAAAATAGAGTGTAAACATAAATGATACAACAGAACAGACTAAGCACTAAAAATAACAAATAGACAGCAAACCTTAAGATTGATGTGCTGCAAAAATGTACGTATAGTCACTGATGTCTTTTCTGCCCACTGCTAAAATGCCCCCAACTCTTCAGTCAAACATTTCATGTTGCAGGAAACTGCATTGACTGTGGATTTCTTTTTTTGTCAGCACAGGTGATGTGATAGTCACATTAAATAAAGTTAGACTGAATAAACAGCTACAGCTGGTCTGGAGGGAAAGAATAAACACGTCTACCTGAGACTGACAGCTGCCACAGTCAAATCCAGACAATTTCCTTACATCACTGTCAGTTGGCTTAAAAGAGACAAGAGAGCAATTCCCAGGTAATAGTTTCTTTACCTGTTATTCGTGTAAACTTAAAATCCAATTTAAAGCAAGGAGCCAAAGTGTCTTTGTGTCCCTTGGGGAGGATGAATCAACTATTGGCTTCAGCTGTTCAGACTCTGCCCTCAAAGCACTGGTGTTTTATATTCAAATGCAAGAATGCCATGCTTTATTGACTTTGAATACATGTTTACTCTACATCTGTTTAGTTTTGCGGAAGGTACTCTTTAGTCAAAACCTGTGTTTCCTGAAATTTAATTTGTAAGCAGTATCAGAGTGTTTCAGACTTCATTTAAGCAGCATGGAACTAAAATAAAAAATTCAGTCATCCCAAGTCTATGGTTGCATATCATTGTGCTGCACAATTACCCTTGGCCCAATTTTATTTTGTATTTCATAACTGAATAATATTTGAATTATAATTTGCTCAGCAAATGTGACTTTAAAAAGTCGACTAAGAAATCCACAGCGTGATTTTCTTCTCTTCTCTGAAATGATGTAAAATTGGCTCAATTAATCTACAGAGTCATATATGCATGAAGACATCTGATGAGGTGCATGAAGGGCCTAAGAGATAAGGAGATAAGATTGACAGATAAGATGGATGGATATGAGGCCCCCTAATGAAACAGATGTGCACTTTAATTGGTTCAGTGATATTTTTCAGGCTTCAGGAGAGTCTGCCAGTTTAAAAAAGTGATTTTCAAACCAATATTGCCTTTCCAGATTCCATCTTGTTCATCAGAGTGAAGTGCTGAAGCACATCAAAGTGTCAGCACATGGTGTGGTACTTCCATCTACACCTGCACTGCAGTTATAATTAAGACAGATTATTATAGCTAAAAAAAAAAATGCATTACAGCATAATGCTATGAACTTGGGGTACGGGCATAAATGTTCAATTGCTTTACATATACCTTATTATAAAAGAATATACTTACCCACTACTTTCTTAGGTACACCTGTTCAACTGCTTGTTAATAGGAATAACTATTGAGCTATTCACATTGAAGCAGTTCAATGAGGACCAGGAGGAGAAGTGATTTAAGTAACTCTGAATTTGGCATGGTGGTCAATACTACACTGGCTGGTCTGAGTATTTCCACAGTTGTTGATTTTTTGGGGTTCCCCCCCCCCCACAATCAGCTCTAGGGTTTACAGCAGGGGCCCGGGTGCCACTTGCGGCCCACGCCACCCTACTTACGGCCCATATATTGACGTGAAAAAATATAATGCACTTTGGCCCTTGAAGTTATTATGGGTGGCTGTAGTTCAGGTGGCAGAGCAGGTCAGCCACTAATCAGAAAGTCGGTGGTTCGATCCCAGGCTGCCTCCTGGCTGCATGCCAAA
>NW_024582472.1:1280756-1314320 GCF_018398535.1 Haplochromis burtoni
CATTGTAACAACAGCTTATCAAGCTTAAACGTGCTGCTGTTGTTCAGCCGCTGGTTTCCTCTTTCTGGTGCAAAGTGGACCAAAAACAAACAAGAGAGACTCGCGACAGAAAAGCCGATCAGCTGATCATTAGCAGTTTCATGATTGAAGTAGCAGCCGGAGAGCGAGAGGCAGTCGCTCGTTAAGCTTAACGCAGGAATGCTTTACAAAGATTCAGAGATGGACTTACACACTTGCTTTACTTCTCTCGGGGATAACTTTGTCGGAGATGAAATGCCGGGTTGCTAGCGAAGCTCCACATGCTATCCAGACCACCGACAGGTCCCGCATGCCACAGCCGCTCTATCACGTGATGCATACTGCTCCGACGTGCTAACGTTCTGAGGTGAGTTACGGCGTGTTGCAAGTTTTGTGAGGTGCTTTCGTGATATTTAATGGATCGGATTACATTTTTTATTTTTCTCTGATATCCGATCCAGTAATTTAGGTCAGTATCGGACCGATACCGATACGTAATATCGGATCGGTCCATCTCTAATATAAATACAGGCCATTTACCATTTATTTAAATTTTTTAATAGGGAGGATTTGTTTGTTGTTGAGTACAATCTTAAAATAAATTCTTTAAAAATCAAAAAAATATTTAATATGAAGGCAATATTAGCCTGAAGTACAAACATGTTGAGGGATTGGCTGTGTTAGTTCATTTGTAAAGAAAACAGTTTTCACTAGCAGTCAAGAGCTAATTTGTAAATTTATGTGTTGCCACGTGTCTGTCCAGAAAGAGAGTACCGATCTGTTTATTTGGTAGTCCAATGAAATGGTTCAGTTAGTTAAAAGTGAAAAAAAATGTGCGTTAATATTTGCAGTTTTGTCTTGTTATACAATATTTGAAATTTTAAACAAACAATCAAAACACTACATTTTCAGAAGTATTGTGAGTGTTTTCTTGTTTGTTTGTTTGTGGGGGGTTTTGTGCTACTTGGACACTAAAGTGGCCCTCACATGAGATGACCGTGCCAGCAGAGGCCCACAGCTCATTTAAGTTTGAGACCCCTGGTTTACAGGGAATTGTCATAAAGAGAGAAAATATCTAGTGAACGGCAGTTCTCTGAGAATAGTCAGAGAAAAGACCTGAGTGTTTCAAGCTGGCAGGAGGGCAACAATAATTCAAATGGCCATTTGTTATAACCATGGTATGCAAAAGAGCATCTCTGAAGGCACAACGCATTGAACTTTGAAGTACATGGGCCATAGCAGCGGAAGGACCCCACTGGATGGCACTCCTGTCAGCTAAGAACAGGAAACTGGGGCCTTCTGCCTGGACTGTTGAGTCTCATTTTCTACCGCAGATACGGTCAGAATTTAGTATAAACAACATGAAAGCATCCATCCATTCCACCTTGTATCACCAGTTCAGGCTGCTGTTGTTGTAATGGTGCAATCTGTATATTCTTAGCACACTTTGAGCACGTTGAGAACTGAGTATCTTTTAAATGCCACAGCTAACTAGACTATCATTTCTCACCATGTCCTAATAACTACACACCCATCTATTAGGCTACTTCCAACAAGACAAGTCACAAAGCTCAAATCATCTCAGGGTTTGTTGAATGTGAAAATGAGTTCAAATGGCCTGCACAGTTACTAGATTGCAATCTAATATATGCTATCTGAAGGCACCTTTGGGATGAGGTGGAACGGTACATTCATATTATGGATTTCCAGCCGACAAATCTGCAGCTGCTGTGTGATGTTATAATATAAGTAGGGACCAAAGTCTCTGAGAATTTTTTCAGCTCCTTGTTAAATCTATACCACAAAGAATACAAGGAGTTCTGAAAGTCTAATCCTCTACATGCAAGGTGTAACTAATGAACTGATCGGTAATTGCATATCATACTTAGAATTATAATATACATTCACCATAAATATTTTAACAGGATGTGGTTTTATACCGTCTATAGCTGATGTAAAAGAGATGTTGGAGCAAAACTCATTTCATTTCATTTAAGTTCTGGTTTTTATTTTGCAGTTTTCCTTTTTTATTCCAGTATTTTGAGCTGGTCAGAGATTGTAGCGCTGACATGGTTCACCACAGCACTGAAGATAAATCTAAAAGAGAAAATTACTTGTGCCTCTTATTTATGAGGGCACACTGTTATACGTGAACATGTGGTTTTGCAAAATATAGAAGGAACTGACATATGTCCATTTCTGTGAAGGAGATTACCATATAGTTTGCTACAAACAGCTACAGATACATATCACTGCATACAGTCTTTTATATAATCTGTGGTATTTACTGCAGAGTGTTTTATTCCTTGAATATAAAGGTGGTGCTGCTTCCCAGGGAAAAATAAGCTGCACAGTACCACAGGTTTAGCATTGAAAATGTCAGGAAAAATTACTTAAAATATCTCCTCAATCAGAAATTGCCCCAGTGTGGAGGGGGGTCCTAGGTTTTACTATTTAACCATGCTCTTGGGCATTGTAATTTATAAGAAGAAAATAGTAACTAAAGTTGTCAAATAAAGTATTGGTGTAAAAAGTAAAATATTTCCCTCTGAACTTTTATATTCCCATGTCTACCTGCTAAATATATTGCCCCTTTAAAGGAGCTTTTAAGGGAAGATGAATATAAATTTTATTAAAAAATAAATTTAAAACATTTATTATCCCGTTGCATAAATCATATCACCAGCCTCCAAAGTAAACTCTCTGCCTCAAGGTTATTTGGCTTGGAGTGGGGACAGAGATTTTAAAACATTTTAAGTCATTTAAAGCACATTTTTTATGGCACAACTGGTTTAAATATAGGAACTGGTATGGAAACACTGAGTATTCATTAAACTCATCTGCAGTCAAAGGAGAATTATTGTTAATGTAAGAATGCGAAAATTTGACATTTACACAGCCTAATATGACATGGAGAAGTACCGGAGTGTGGCTCTGGCATGCTGTTTGCCTCTTGAAAGTAGAACTAAAAAGTGTGGGAGAAAGTCAGTGCTGTAAATAAATAATTAGCTTGTTCTGAACATGTACAATACAGCCTGTACAACAGAGTGGAATACAGGGACACCTTTATAAAACAGCAGAGGTCAAACTCAGTGCACTGCTCTGAAAGGTTGCTTAGGTTTTAAGGTTACACAATTTGGTGAATACGGGGAGGTGAAAAATTTATTAGTTGCAGTTTCCTAGTAAACTACTGGTTTGAAGTACACACTATGTAACACAAAACAGGATGGCTGAGGGATTTTGATTTAATGATATAAAAACAATCAATACTTGTGTTCTGGTCTTTGTCTTACTTTTTTTTTTTTTTTTTACACAACCTGTTCACATGGTTCCATGTGAAACTGCACATGTTTCTCACCTGGTTGTTTATTTTCACCTTCTATGACAATACAGTCACCCTTGGTGTGTGTTCAATTTTGTATATCTCATCTGTAAACTGATCTCATGTCTTCTGTCTGTATAGTCTCTCTCTACTGTCTATTGTCTAAAGATCTGAAGAACATGTACCTTAAACAGATCAGAATAGAAAAAATCCAAATGCATTCATAAAAATTCCACATATTGTTTAAAGTTAGATTATAAGTGAGACCCATATCATTTAATATCTCCAGATGAAATTCAGAAACATGAATCACACAATTAAGGATGTTGCGTCATATTGGTTCATGTGTATAAAACAGCATAGTTTTACACTAAAGGGAGAGTGTGTGTGTGCGCGCGTTTATTTATTAATGACATTTATTCACCATCTACAGGGAGTGCAGAATTATTAGGCAAATGAGTATTTTGTCCACATCATCCTCTTCATGCATGTTGTCTTACTCCAAGCTGTATAGGCTCGAAAGCCTACTACCAATTAAGCATATTAGGTGATGTGCATCTCTGTAATGAGAAGGGGTGTGGTCTAATGACATCAACACCCTATATCAGGTGTGCATAATTATTAGGCAACGTCCTTTCCTTTGGCAAAATGGGTCAAAAGAAGGACTTGACAGGCTCAGAAAAGTCAAAAATAGTGAGATATCTTGCAGAGGGATGCAGCAGTCTCAAAATTGCAAAGCTTCTGAAGCGTGATCATCGAACAATCAAGCGTTTCATTCAAAATAGTCAACAGGGTCGCAAGAAGCGTGTGGAAAAACCAAGGCGCAAAATAACTGCCCATGAACTGAGAAAAGTCAAGCGTGCAGCTGCCAAGATGCCACTTGCCACCAGTTTGGCCATATTTCAGAGCTGCAACATCACTGGAGTGCCCAAAAGCACAAGGTGTGCAATACTCAGAGACATGGCCAAGGTAAGAAAGGCTGAAAGACGACCACCACTGAACAAGACACACAAGCTGAAACGTCAAGACTGGGCCAAGAAATATCTCAAGACTGGTTTTTCTAAGGTTTTATGGACTGATGAAATGAGAGTGAGTCTTGATGGGCCAGATGGATGGGCCCGTGGCTGGATTGGTAAAGGGCAGAGAGCTCCAGTCCGACTCAGACGCCAGCAAGGTGGAGGTGGAGTACTGGTTTGGGCTGGTATCATCAAAGATGAGCTTGTGGGGCCTTTTCGGGTTGAGGATGGAGTCAAGCTCAACTCCCAGTCCTACTGCCAGTTTCTGGAAGACACCTTCTTCAAGCAGTGGTACAGGAAGAAGTCTGCATCCTTCAAGAAAAACATGATTTTCATGCAGGACAATGCTCCATCACACGCGTCCAAGTACTCCACAGCGTGGCTGGCAAGAAAGGGTATAAAGAAGAAAAACTAATGACATGGCCACCTTGTTCACCTGATCTGAACCCCATTGAGAACCTGTGGTCCATCATCAAATGTGAGATTTACAAGGAGGGAAAACAGTACACCTCTCTGAACAGTGTCTGGGAGGCTGTGGTTGCTGCTGCACGCAATGTTGATGGTGAACAGATCAAAACACTGACAGAATCCATGGATGGCAGGCTTTTGAGTGTCCTTGCAAAGAAAGGTGGCTATATTGGTCGCTGATTTGTTTTTGAATGTCAGAAATGTATATTTGTGAATGTGGAGATGTTATATTGGTTTCACTGGTAAAAATAAATAATTGAAATGGGTATATATTTGTTTTTTGTTAAGTTGCCTAATAATTATGCACAGTAATAGTCACCTGCACACACAGATATCCCCCTAAAATAGCTAAAACTAAAAACAAACTAAAAACTACTTCCAAAAACATTCAGCTTTGATATTAATGAGTTTTTTGGGTTCATTGAGAACATGGTTGTTGTTCAATAATAAAATTATTCCTCAAAAATACAACTTGCCTAATAATTCTGCACTCCCTGTATAAATGTTCCAAAACTGGTTTAGCCAAATCTGGGTCATCAATAAGGCAAGAGAAGAGTATTGGGTCAGAAAGCCTAATGGAAGACGGCTCTGCCTGAGATGAAGGAACTTACGGTTAAGTAGCAGTCTGGTTTGTTTTTCTTGATTGGTAGGTCCAGTTGCAAGAGTGTTCCTGGGACTGATATTGTAAAGACCGGTGCTGTCCAGTCAGACTTTGTGCAGCTGCTTGGCCCGTTGAAACCATACGGGTGTTGCCTCCCTCAGCTCCCTTTCCACCATGCTTTGGGTAATACTGATGCAGATGAGCCTGTCCTGTCTCGCTTAAGTAACGAGGACCAGGATGTGACTGTTTGAGGAGATGATAAACTATTTCTTAACACACGAATAGCTTGTAGAAGTACTCTGTTTTCTTCTTCTTCCCCTTCCCTGGTGTTAGACACCTGAATGTGAGCCCACTTGTTCTTCTCAGCCAACCACAGTGGAAGAGACAGCCTGCCTTCCACTTCAATTATACTCCTTCCGTTTCCACTATCATAGATATTCTTTCTTGCATACATATTTTTTTCAGACATTCATACATAAATTCTCTTCTTAAATACGTATATTATTTGTAAGATTAAATGCATATTGAATCCATGAGCATGAGAGCGAAATATATGAGTACATTAAAACATGTATATGTATATGAGACCATAATATAATGTGTGTGTTAAAATGTGTCATTAAAATATAAAAATTTAAATTCCAACTATGTGAGATCTGTATGAGAAATGAGAATGCATGTGAGAGTGAAAGAATGAATTTTAGCTTGTACAGCCCTTAATAGTTCTTGTTAAATTTTTCCATGCCAACTGCATTCTGTAACCATTTGAGTGTAATGCATAGACTCATATATAGGCTAATTAGTGTTAAATGACAGACTAATAAAGTAAACTAGAATTTCACTCACCAAAACTGACTTTTTTAGAGCCAGCACCAAGTGGTGACAGAGGAACTGCAATTTTTGCTGCTTTTTCTTTGCTTCAGACTAGAACTTATCACCTTACTATCTTCCTCTTGTATATCTATCTAAATAGATATACTGTAGATTGTTTCGCTTGAGACACTCACTAAAAAAAAATGTTTTGACACCAATGATAATATGACAAGACTAAGAGAGGAAAGAAAGAAAGAAAGAAAGAAAGAAAGAAAGAAAGAAAGAAAGAAAGAAAGAAAGAAAGAAAGAAAGAAAGAAAGAAAGGACCAGGAGCACCTGATTTGTCAGCCCGAGACAAGAAATTCACAGAGACTCATGAAAATATTCTTCAGCATTAGCTGAATACAACCTAGTAATTATCTGTAAGTGATGACACCCAGTGCAGACAGAAGTCAGTTTTAATTACTAAAAGAGGTGAGATTTTCTAATGGAAAATTATAGGCAATTTGGCTTAAGCTGTTTAGAAAAACTATTAAAAAACAATATTTTAGCTAATAATTATTATTATTATTATCACTGATTATGAATGAAGTCTTTGTGTTATTTGTTATTTTATGTACCTGTTTGAGTTAAATAATGATATATGCTTCTCTTCTGGTTATAATACACAATTTTAAGGTAGTTTAAGATGTACATTGTGTTTTATAATCAAATTCTTCTTTGTGTTTACATCATTTTTATTTGTTCAAAAGTCAGACTGGTTCTATGAGCAGTCACATTCAACATTCAACAAGATCTTACCACAAAACTGCATCCATCATGTTATTATAATGTCATAACAGATGATGCGGTATGCTTCTCTTTCTCCGTCATTCTGACACAAGTCAAACTTGGTTTGCCCATATCATAGCCACGCTTGTCACTTTCCTCTTGAATAAGAACAAGATGTTACAACAGCTCTGCTTTCCTCTGTCTTGTTAATGTAAAATAATGGATGCAAGTAAATGTCAGCTTTCATATATATTTTAGCTACGGTTACTAAAAGCAAGCCTAACAGTGCAGAAAAAACAAATGAAATGTTTCTTTCAGTCTTTCCTTTATGAAAAATGTTCTACTCTTTTTGAGTGAGTGTGAAACTCAAACACCATTTGAGGTGTTTTTCTGATAGTTGGGGGATTTAACTCCACCAAAGTACAGCCACCCCTCTAAAAATCTTCTTTAGGTCAATATATTATTAATTTCCCTTATGTCTGTTTAGGGTCTCTTTATTTACATGCTGTGATTAAACCTAGTTATTAGTGATTAGCTCATTAGCATGTTTGGACCATCTTATCTATATTTTTACAGCAGTCTAGTTTCTAATAGCTCTGTTGAATTTCCATTGTTCCACTGCTGTGTGAACAACATTAGGAGTCTTGGGACGAAGCGACAATGGACAGCTTGCGATGGTTTCTCTTTGCATGCAGCTTGAATAATTGATGGCTTGATTGCCTGGGTATTCACGGACACAAAAAGGCTTTTCCTATTCTCTGTCTAACACACTGCTTGAATCTTAAACAGTCCTCCCCAGTGGCACAATCCACATGGAAGTTATGTGGCTTACAGACAGCACTGTACAGCCAGTGTCCTTCATCGTCTGATTACCTCAAATTGCTGTTATAAGAAGAAACAATGTGATAATTTCATTGTATTCAGTTCATGCTACTTTAGGCTGTAATATATCACAATAACCACTCTAAAAAGATCCTCAACCTTGAATACATGATTTCTAATATTTTTTTTGAAAAAAAATCTCAAAGTTTTGCAGCAGTATCTCTTTTCCAAGCTAAGGATACTCTATACACTGGACTACCCCTTGGGAGGAAATATTTTGCTCTACTTGAGATGGCATGTCATAAAATGTGCACCTTATCTATGGTGACCTTGCAGAATCTCACGCTCCAAGGAAGCATTAACTGGCTGTGTTTGCCTGTGCTCCCCTATAGTTATTTATTCATGTTCGTACTCTGCTGGTGTATAAATCCCATAATTAAAGGGGATTTGTGTACAAAGAGCAGCAATGTGCTGGAGGCTCTTAATGGAGAGAATTAGTGGTGAAGAGCACCATGCTGCACGAGGCTCTTTACAGCACAAAGAGACAGCAAATGCTTTATGTGACCAACAGCTTCAGCGAGATAACAATCTCACTGCTGGTGTCACAGCGTAATAGACTGAATTGTCTCTATGCGATACGAACATGCTAGAGGACCCATTGACCAACCATTAAATAATTAAACTGTCAATCCTTTGTCCTCAAAGGCCAATTACCAATCCTGATATTACATAGTTCATTGACATGTAATGGCTTCCTGTTAAGGTCTCTCCATTGTTCAGTGTGACGTCTTTCAGACCTCCTTGACCTAATGCATTTAATTAGGGTTTGAAAATAAAGAACAGTATTTGATGTATATTACATCAATTGGGTGATTTTCACATTACAAGCTCCCTTGACATGTTCTTTTTGTGCCAAAACCTGACTCTATCAGTGAGTTGAAATACATGCCTACTACTTTTTCTTTTCCATTACAGTCTGTATTAATTTTCTTCTTGCTTTGGGTTCCCCTTTATGTATTCCTTCTTCCACCTTCTAAAAACACAAAAACAAGATATACTGCAAGTGTCTCTCTCTGTCCAAAACCACTGACAGAAACACCAAGACTTCACTTGATAATAATCGATAACAAACACAGAACTGCAAGCATCTCCCAAATTCTTTCATTATAAGCAGGCTTCGTTGTAATGGAACTTTAAGAATCCATACTTAAGTGGTAAACCAAGTGGATTACAGCAGAACTACTGAAATTACTGATAGCATTATTTCCTCTTTCACCTTGTCCCTTTAATGTCACCACATTGGATCATCTGCCTCTACCTCCATCCTTACAGCCTCCTCTGTGACACAAACTCTGCATGTCCTCCTCCACATTACAGTGATATGAATTATAGAAGTTGGGGAAAGATCTGCCAAAACAGCAATGTTGCTTTACTGTCGGTGGTCATAATTGCAAAGGTTTCAGCAAGTACTTAGACCCATTCACTTTTTGTGTACTTTGTGTTATGGATTTAGCTATGTATATGTGTATACATGCTACATGTATTGTCATTTTGTACTGTCATCTTCAACACATTTATCTCAAAGCATCCAGTATAGAAGAAAAGCCTCACAGAACTGATAGAAGGGTTGTAACTCTCAGTCTTGGTAGAAAACTAGTTTTTAATCTATAATTCTATTAAATATTTAAAATAGGTATGCCAGGTCAAACTGACATGGTGCTAAAAAATGCTGACCAGTCCTCAAAGAGTTGATAATCATGGTTTTCATTGGTTGTTTTTCCATCATTTTCTTCTCAACAAATTACACTGTTTATATCAGAAACTATTTTCAGCCTGAATATTTAATTCATCAAGATTCGAAGCATAATTTAAGTGTTTTCTTACTTTTTCTCTGCAATATTCTAGAAATGTGTTGAATTTACATCTCAAGTCTTTAGGAAGCCTATTCAAGAAAGGTCATGTTTCCAAGTGGGAAAAATGAAAGAAATATCAAGCCATTTTTTGTGGTTTAAATTTGATTTGCATCTAAGCATCAAGTCTCAGCTCCACAACTATTCACATTTAGCTTGTCTGACAGAATTCTGGGAAACGCAGAAAAACACAAAGTAAGATAGATGAAACAGGCTGAAGAATATGCATAACAAAGATGTGAATTACAATATTTGCACACAAAACAGCTCCTGCATTGCTTTCAACATCAGGGTTGTTGCCAGAGTGTCTGAGGCGCCAAGTGTTATTCAGATAAGAGGAAGTCTCAGGCATGTTTTACCAGAAAAAAAATGATGAAGGTTATAAAGGTGTTTGAACCGTATACAAAAGTCCCACTGTACAGAAACCCAGTCAACATCTCCCGTGATTGGTAGACAGAGATATGACCACACATATCACAGGTGGTCTCCATGTGGGAGGGGGAAGAGGGAGAAAAGTGTGTCTTTGCTCATCAAGCCTTGTTTTGGCCTGGGGGCAACGGTGCCACTGTGACTCTCGAGTCAGCCAGTCAAGGCTAGGGAAGCAGGAACACAAACAGATAACTGGTGCACAGAGGGAGTGTGCAAGAAAGAAAGAAGGAAAATGGGAGATGGAATGAGCGAGGAGGCTTCATCCCAGGATGAGTCACGTCTACTCATACTGTCTGCTGCAAGTAGCAAACACTGGGGGGAATAACAGATCTGTTGATATGGGAGTTTCCCCAAGCTTGCTGCATAGCTGAGGGCAGACGTGGAAAATACACAGACAGGAAGCCACACACAATTAAATGCAAAGCAGCGATTCCAACCACGATTTTCAGATATACACCTGCAAATTGAGAGACGTTTAATGTGTAGTGTCCTCATATTTAGAACATATGTAAATATGACATTCCACAATTTTTTTTAAAATTGGATTTAGTATATGTATTTAAGTCACAAAAGTTTGAAGAGGGAAATGCAACTCTTTCCTTCTTGTAGTCACCTGTTCCAGAGATGATTGGAAAATGACAAATATATAATAAAATAATACTTATTATAAGAGCAAGTGGGGTATTCACTGTCGACAACAGGACAACACACTGCTTAGTTATGTGAAATCATCATCAGTGAATGTGGGTAAAACAAAAACTACAGCTTTATAATTTTTGGTGAATTTAATTTTGTTACAGTGAATGGAAGCCAAACTGATCCATATCAGTTTATAGCATTATTCAAACTGAATACAGGCTGCTGTGGGACGAAGACAGGTAACATCTATTTGACTTGCTGTCACCTGCATCTGGAGCTGTGCTGTAAACAAACACTAAAGCCCAGTTCGATCAGAATAAGAATAGAATTTTTTAACAAACTAAAATAATAATGCACATCAACTCCTTGGCTTGCCATTCACGATATACCAGCAAACTAGTGCGTGAGAACATTAAAGTTAGCTAGCAATCTCTAGTGATTTAAGCTACATTAGGTAATGTTTTTGATGCTATTTAGAGAACAAATAAAAATAAGCAGAAACTTTATATGATCATGACAATGTCCCTGCATTATCAGAAAAGTTTGCACTTTTCCTTCTATGCTGGTGAGGACTTTATAGAAGTAGGGCTTTTCTGCTCCTGCTTAGCATAAATACTTTTTGGCAGGTTAGCATCAACAAGATGCAGAGATGTGGCGATCACTTGAAAGTCTCTCTGTGCTAGTTTTCAACTTTGCTTTGTGTTGTTGGCTTTGTGTTCAGACCTAAATACTAAGACTCCGACACTGATCACAGAAAAGTGGTGGTGGTGACTGTTAAAGAGAACCCAATGACCGTTAATAAGAGATTAATCAAGTAGTGATATTGATAATGGAATTGGAACTGCTAAATTCATATCAATTCCCATCCCTAAATGCTGGAGTGATATGAACACTCCAGCAAGAGATCAAAGTTCCAAGAATGCACTGCAGACATTTGACTCAAAGCCAGATAAGTCTATCTGGAAGCCAGGCATCCTCTTGGCTCACCATTGCTGTCTCTTCCTATAAATTCCACAAACAATAAGATCCTCTAAACCATTAAACTGTTTTTCCACATGCCAGGCAGTGTTTATGGCCCCTTTAGTGCGCCCCATTACATACACATTAGGTGACGGCATCCTGTGTCAGACTTTGCCTTTAAGAGCCTTTTAAAGTGGTTCCTGTAGTAAAGTCCAAATTAAAGTAGGATTGGTGGCTTCTCCTCAGTAATCTACATTCATATCATTTTTTTTTTGCTTCTTGTGCTAATGTCATACAGTATATTTAACATTTGTGTATTACAGTACTACAATATATGCTTAAGTGCATGATTATGGACATTGTCTTTCATGTTTATTGTCTGTGTGAAGCCAAAAGCAACAGCATCGATCAGGACTTGTGCACCACACATAACACTAATGTTGCATTTAAAAAGCAGCTCTTGTATAGTTAGAGTAATGAGGCTCTGCATAGAGGATGACTGTTGAGTGACAGATATGATTTACAGCAGTAAGATGGACAGTCATCACCAGAATCCCTGTTGTGAGTCTGAAAGCAAACTGTCTAATAGTCAGTTGGTGGTTATGTCTTAAACCAGGGTTTAACATAAACCTGGATGTTTTCTGCATTATCAGTGGAGTCAAATCCACTAGCTAGTTGTACTGATATGTCAGACCTTTCAACTTGAAATCAATATTGTTGATCAATATGAAGTCTTTCCCCAATAAATCTGAGACCACAGCGACTTCACAAAAGAAAACAGACCAAATAAACACAAACATGCTGTCATCAAATTATGTTTGGCATTTTTTAAAAGTCCTAGGTCCCCACGCTGCCCTTGACCTACTAAAACATTATAGCTGAATTGCCAGTGAACAGGATATATATCAATAATAACTTTATGACAATGTAAATAAACACTAACAATAAGTAACCCAATAACATAAAATGATGGTGGGGGTTCCCAGCATCTATTAGACTACATGCTTCTGTGTCCAACCTTTTTGTGACCCCAACATTTTCTCTTTTCTTTCTTCTTGTTTTTCAAACAAGTCCCAAATAAAACAAGCTCTGAAACATTATCAATAGCAGTGGTTGTTAATTTACATGTCCAGTAGAAAGCAGGCATTTTATTTAATTTGTTTGTTCCTGGCCATTTGACAGAGTAATGAGATTTTTACTGAAAACAGTTTAATCTTGCAACAATATCGACGAGGGCATAAAAAGCAAAACAATTACCTCAAAGTTGCCAAAATGCTCAGTAATTTGTGTTTTTGGCATTTCCTGGTCAAATTTAACCCGTATGTATTCAAATAGATTTCAGTGAGTGTGGAAGAGAGTGCTCAAATCCTACATACAGAAAAGTTTACAACCCCTGTTCTGAATCCACAGACTAAAAAATACAAATGTAATTGCTCTAAGAACTCAAGTATGTTTTATTGCAAAACATGTTTGAATGAAGAGTAACAAACAAAATGTTATCATCTAAAATCTAAATGTTATAATCATACATCTTTCTCTTTACTGTGACAATAATCCATCAGATTAGTTTTTTGATTTGTTTGTTTTTAATGTCCAAGAGTTGCTTTTTTTTTTTTTTTTAAAAACTCAAGAAACATGAATGAGCAGAAACCTGAAGAGCACAGGGGAAAGTGAACAACAAATCCACAAGAAACATCTACAGTGTGAAGTTGAAAACATTACAGAAAAAGAATGTTTTAAAGTACATACGCTTTTCAAAAGCCATTTTTTCCTTTCCCTGAATTTTATCTCCTCCCCCTGCTTGTGTCTCCTTTAACTTTTCCATCTTTGCTTCTCTGCCAGCACATTTTGGATTTTCAACTTTGTATTGAAAATGTATTTTTGTTATATGTAACACTAAATAATGGTTAGGGTTAGTCTTAGGTGTCCATGTTCAACACAACATGGCATCAAATGACACTCAAAAGGGGAAACATCCACTGTGTTGGCAGTATATGCTTTAATAAAAGGATACTTTCCATGTAATCCATATGCAATTTCATGATATGAAGCTCTAACGCTATATTTTTACCACACCTCTGCCTTTGTCTGTTCATCCTTTTCTCCGGGACAGATGAGGTGAACGAGATTACTCTTCTTTCAGCCCAAGATGGTTCTCTATCCACCAAGGGCATAGTTGTGTGTGTGAATAATGTCTGAAGTGAGGAGTAAATATCTTTCCATGACAAGTTGTTTGGATTGGTGCTCATGTGCAATCTGATGCTTTATGTATCACAGCGTAGACTGCCTGGCTGCTAGCCTTGCTGGAGAAGGGTTGCCCTGTCAGTCCCTCTGAAACACTAAGAAGGAAAAGGGGCTTTTCAGAGCAGGCAAAAAAAATGCAATGCAGCCCAAAATGTCACTTTGACTGTGAGTTGTTCTGATGAAGTGCCTCACCGAGGTAATACATCTGATATGGTGCAGATTTAAAGGGGGAAAAAAAACATGTCCATTTAGGCAAGTGGATCAATTTTGGGTTTACATTACTGGGAGATTAAAGGCAAGAGATTGGTATCATGTTAATCCAACACAATTACATGCTCCAAATAACCCATCAGCTGAGGTCAAATTTTACACAAAAGCCTCATGTCATTAACTTCAATTAATGTCACACGATGACCTTGCAAGGTACTTCAACATTTTTTAGGTTCATCATGATGATAAAAATCAGCCTACTGGCGTAGCATTCAGTTCTAATGGTCATGAGCCATGAATTATTTGCCCCGAGATGGTGCAGGATCCATTTGCAGTCTTCTATATTTATTTAGCAAAAACCAGTGAAACCATTCAGCAGAGGTGAACAGTGAAATCACATAACTCATCTCACCAGAATAGAGATAAGCATTCATCCATTAAAACTATTTGTCAAAGAGGTTTCCAGTTAAGGGCATCTGAGAGGACAGCACTGACAAGCTCCTTATGTGCTTCCTCTCATAAACATTCAAACATAGGGCTCCAGTTTGTAGGAGTTCTTTTTAATGGGAGTCATCCGGTGTGAAGCCCATTTTGCCTTTATAAAACAGCGTTTTAAGGTGTTAGTGGCAGCCACCAGCTTTGGCACTTAATTCTGGGAGCAGTCTATTGCTGGTTTAACAGCAGTGGGTAGCATCGGAAAACACCCACATACACAAAAACTTTTTCAAGTGCACACTATGGTTACCTAACAGACATTTGTGGGTCCATAAAAGCAGGGATTTAACTTGGATTTAGAAATTGTGATTCCTGGAGAGTTGGTGGGTGGGGGCTGGGTGTACAACAATCATCCACTGTGCTCCTGTTTCATAAAGTAAGCCATTTATATAACTTAAAGACAAATACAAAAACAGATGTGGACTACTTTGTTGCTACCCTTCCACAGTAAACAAATATATATATATATATATATATATATATATATATATATATAAACAAAAACAAGGCTATCTCTGGTACTTAACTTAAAACTATTAAGTTTAATTGCATCCCTTTTTGTTTATTCAATTTTTAACACAAAGCTGACTATTGATTCAGTTGAATATTTTATTGAACAGAAAAATAAATAAATGTTACTTTACTATAAGAGTATATATTTGTCAGCAGGTAATGTGGCCCACTTTTTCCTCAGCAAACTACCCAAGATGATTTGAAGGGGGCATTTTTTCAGATCTTCCCATAGATGTTCAATTTTCAAGGATTAACATTTAGGTTCATGGACGACCATTTAACAATAGTCCAGTGTTTTTTTGAGGGCACTATGTTTTGCTCCAGGATGCCTTTGTAGTCTTCAGACTTCACTGTGCCCTGCAGATTCAAGATTTCCCGTGCAAGATGCAGCAAAGCAGCTTCAAAACAAAATCAAGCCCCTTCCATTTTTCACATATTTATAGCTAAATGGGAGCGCTACTTGGAGATTGCAGATGCTCTTATATCTTTTAACAGCCAGATTTTCTGATCCATATTCAGTGAGGTGATCACATTAACATCAAACTGCAGTTATATAACAGACAACTGATTTAACTAAATCATTTTTCAGGAGCAATAAAGCATTGTTTCAATGGGCTGTAGGAGTACAATCAAATCCCTGCACATCTGACATGAGAAACAAAACATTGAATTGAGGAATTAATTTTAATTTCCCAAAACAATTTACTGAAAGGGCAAATAAATCACAAGATCAAACAACTTCTTCACTTTTCATACATCAACTTTTCACTTTTATGTCTGAATTCAAAGCTTTGCAAGAACTCCCACTCATGTCTGATTCTTGAATGTCACTGTCCGCCCTCATAAACAGATGCTCACCTCCTGCATTCTGAACAGTAAATATAACACATTAATCTGTGAGATCTTAAATATTGCCTCCACTTAATCACTAATCAAGTCCTGGTTTATGGCCATTTCACCAACATTTAGTTCTGGTAATCTGATTGGTTCAAGGTTTTTTTGCATCATTTGGGGGGGAGCAGTTTCTGTCATGATGTGCTGTGCAGCAGGCAGGATGAAGGACCCACATGTAGGACTTGGAAACGGAAGGTGGCAGCGTTTAATGCTGGGAGACTTTCCATAAAAGTAAACTTCACAAAAACAAACCAAAACCTCTAACTAGAAAACTAGAAACTAAGAAAAATGGACTAGGACTGGGAACTTGAATTTCCCCAGGAACACAGAGGTAAAACACACAGCATGGTGAGGGTACAAATACACACTGGACCAGGGGCTGTAAACACACTGGAGTAATTATGGAATGGGAGACAGGAGGGAAACACAGCTGGGAGAAATCAGGGCTAACGAGACAAGAGGAAGCAAAACCAGACACACTGCACACAGGATATCAAAATAAAACAGGAAGCACACGACAGACAGAGACACAGACTTGACACTGAGCAAAAGGGACGCAGGAACAAAACCTAAGAACTGGAAATCATAGAACAAAGAATGGGAGTGTTAGAAATACTGAGAAAGAGACTTAATATCACTAATAGTGATAACAATGATGAAATGAAAGATCAAAAATGGAAAAAAACTCAAAACAATATACGATATCCAATATATTTTACCCTCTGGATTATTATAAAAATTTTTCCCCTTACTAATATCAGCTTTAAAGCTCTACATTAGTTTACATCCTTTATTTCACTTTGATGTCAACTTTCAGAATAGACAGAATAAATCAATTTGTTGTAGCTCACTGAAATGAACTAAATTGTTGATACCAGGCTAATTTATTTTGGAACAACAAAGTATGTAATGTCAAAATAATGATTGATAGCATATTGACTTTGCTGCTTGTTAAAAAAGTCTCATAGAAGGCTGCTTTACTGCTCTCAGAAACAAAATCACAGAAGTGAAACCTTTTAAAGATTTCAGCTTAGTGATGGATAACAGAGGACTCTTAAAAATCGCAAACCTTCCCGTCAGTGTTGCATACTGCCAAGAAAAAATGTACCTCCGTTCAAAGTCCAGCTAAAGAGCAGTGGAGGGTTACAGATGGTAATCACCTTAGTACTGTAGCCTGTCTCTGAGTCTCCATCTAATATGCAACACTGATGACTGATAATATATTATTGATACTCCATCCTGGCTGATCTTGAAAGGCCAGGTTCGACCAGGCCTATCCATCTCATGGATATTTTAGTACTATTTCTTCCAGAATATGAGTACGGCACTTACAGAGCTCCGAATGATGAACAAATGAAGTGCATCTACTGCTATACTATTCACCCAGTGGTTCACTGTACAGATTGAAGCATTTATGCTATACTTAGCCCAAATAGTTATTTTATATATATATATATATATATATATATATATGCATATATATATATATATATGCATATGCTATGTCTTCTTTACTATATGCTTTCAATACCACATAATATATTGTAGTATAACTACCATGCACGATCTGATATCGTCGTGTTGGTGTTGTTCCCAGATCATCATACTAAATGTTGTTCCAGGATCAAAATTGCAAGTGACCAATCAGAATGTCGTGACGTCATACTTTTGCGACTTCGGGGAAAATCGCCGTAAAACAAAAAACTGTACTTAAGCTGCGAGAAACCGCCTCTGTCCGCCGATCAACGGACTCTGACCGTAACCCTGACCCTTTAATAAATGGTGAGCAGAATTGATATTGTCCTTGCAACATTGGAATTTCATAAATGCACGAATGGCTTGGCGCGCCAAAGAATAACGTCACAAGAATGTGATTGGTCACTTGCAATGTTGAACCTGGAACAACATTTTCATGATGATGTGGGAATAACACCAACACGACGATATCAGATCATCCTAACTACCATATGATTATACAGTATATACATGAAACCACATCCAAATCACCATCTCCACAAAATGCTGTCTGTGTGTGTATAAATATGTCTTTATGTAATGCAAAAGGTTGCATTTGACATGCAAAACGCCTGTCTTGCTTCTGGCAAAAGAGAATTGTGAACACCTGTTTTAACACAGGCTCGTGTGTTTCAGTGTGCGACACTACAGTATTTTATGGCTGCAAATCACTTGTAATCCCACTGCAGCACATTACAGTTCTGGTGAATCTGAAATAAATTTCAGACTCTAGACATGCTGGTGGGAATACTCTCACTGTTACTCTCTGCATATAAATTTTCAGCAATGGTGGAGGTTACAGCACTGAGAACTACCTAGGTGCAGTGTATTCAAGATAATCGGGTCATTGCATATAGTCCCCAACCCTTAAACTTTCATTATACCAACAGTTTTCATAAGCACCATTCTTTTCTGTAGCTTTGATCCATTTTTTTGTCGTGTTGAATTGCTGACAAGCTTTTTGTTTCACCACCAGACGTGTGTCCTTGTGTGCCGTTGATTCACTGCATAGAAAGTAGATGATTTTACAGCATGTGCAATGAAAATAGGCTGAAAAGAAGTCTGATGTCTGGAGACAGTATTCAAGTTTATGTCTGCCAAAAGCAGAATCTAAGACTACATCTAAAGCTGTTTGAAGGTCATGGCAAGTAGTGTAATTAATTGACCAGAAACGGAGATGGATGAAGAAGTGTTATCTTTATATTAACCTACATGGTTATAAACATAGAATACACAGCACTAAGAATACATTCAGACATCAGGTATAAATATATCTTTTTAACAGTTTAACTACCAAAGGATCAGTAAGGTTCATGGACTTATTTGAAAAATATATCTGTTGACATGCAGAAATAGTGTTTCATGCAGCTGCGTATCAAAATTGGTCTATAAATCTGCTTATTTGTACGTCGAGGGCAGATCCCACACAGTCAGAAACCATGAAGGGTAAGCCACAACCACTAACACCTCTGTCCCTCTGGTGTTGTCTTTTGTTTGTTCTATAACCCTCCATTCGTCATTTAGCTACAGCCAGAGCCACTCTGAGCTAATGTATGAGACTTAAACTCTCATTTGTTGCACAAGTTTGTTTTTGTTCTTTAGGCAAAATCCAATAAAAGAGGATTCACTCATGAAAGAGAGGGAGTTTATTTCACCCAGTTGAGTGCTAAAACGCCTCTTCACTTATACAATTGAGATTTTTCACTTTCGTGTAAGGTATGCCACTAAGCCTAACTTGTAATGAGTTTTGGGAAACAGGAAGGAGAAATATTTGATTTGCTCCTATTAAACAGAGTTTATTGATAATTTAACAGTTTATGCCACTAATCTAGGACATCCTGCATCCTCACTCAAAAGCTTCCAAAGCAAGCTTCCATCAACACTAGTCAATCCTTTTCTCCCATTTACCGCAACTGTCTCCTTAACATCCTTCCTTTATCAACTCTCTTGTCTATATATCGGCCTACTCATTTCCTCTTCTTATCTTTAGCATCCTAATTGTTTGCTATATTTATTATAAATCATACAGGCAAAGTAATCCATCAAGTAAGCATCCCGTCCTGTTCCCAACAGTGCCCCTTGATCAAGCTGTTTATCTCTCCCATGTTAAACAAGGTCAGTGTAAGTCATGAGACAAAATATTGTCTTTATCTGTGCCCAAATGAGTAATTAAATAGCTTGTATTGTGTGTGTGCGTGTGCGTGTGCGTGTGTGTGTGTGACATATTGTGTCTCCCGGAATAGGACCTACCACAAAAGTTATGTACTTATGTCTGTCTGTCTGCTTGTGGATATATTTCATAAACACAGTATCAGAATCAGGCATTACACAAAACATAGTCACACAACTTTACAAGTGTGTAGTGCAGATAAAAAAAGGCCAACATCAAAGATGGGTGGAGCTTGAGCAATGAGTACCGAGGATTGATGTACTAATAATTACAAGATTCTGACAGTTGAATACTCAGGTGTCAATAACAACATTCATTGCTGCTGGTATGAGCTCATTGCAAGATTGTCTTTAATTGACCCTGTACCTAATCATGCCATATATATTTTTTGCAACATCATTTGGCGGGTTTTTAATAATGGCCCTCAACTGTTTCACTGTGTATAATAGATTTGAAAAGGTTTCTAGAGACACCCCTTTAGCTCAGACAATCACAATGCTCTTCAAGATAATTTATGAGAGCTTGTGAACAATTCCTTAAACTGCGGTCAACCTTTGAGAACCACAGATATGCTTCAGAGCTGCTCTTTGACTGCAGACACACTCATAAAGCAGTGTCACTACATCTTTCTTTCTGATTAATCTCTGTGTATAAAAGACCTATTATGTCTGTGCCGTATCCTGACCTAAGCTCTCCATTGACCTTGTAGTTGATTATGTGTCGCATGCTCCAAAAGCCCGCAAAGGTAGGGTGAGTAATTGCATTATGTTAGTGTTATTAATCCTGCGTAACATTACGGCTTTATTAATCAGATATTTACATTGTGTACCCCAAATATAGCACTGCATCCACACAAATTTCAGGTTTAAATGATGCTGCTGCTGTATTACAAATCTATTATTGCTAATGGATAATGTTTTCATTGTCTTCCAGTTTTCCTATAATCCCAACTTCTGTTATTTCCATGCTTGCCCACTGCATTATTAACAACTAAAGATATATTTTCAGAGATTAATTTTCTATAAATAGAAGAAGATAACACTTGCTAATCTTTCAGTTAAATAACAAGCGAAAGCAGCTGATTATCCTGGCTTAGCAAAACTACCGTTAAAAGTTGACTATTGGCTTTAATATTAAATATATGGAAAAAGTGGTATGACAAAAGCAATTAAAGACAACAGAAAGCTGGTTCTAGTCTTGAAAGGGAAGAGGCTGTTATCAGTGACAACACCCTACATGCATCCCACTTTGCTAGGTCTGCATGACATAAGTCTCCAACTGACAGTCGTTTTTGTTTTCAGGGTTCCTGCTTGGAGACTAAGTATTGATTTCCTTCCTGTGCTCCTTGCAGAAGTAATATACAGTTATAATCTAATTGGTGTGCAGGAACTTTGGGGAACTATATCTACTGAGACATGTGTTATGTATTATTGCCACCTTCACACTAAGCTTCACAGTGACCTGGTGTCAGTTATCTACACTGCTGACATAGCACCTTTGATTAAACACATTCTGAGAAAAGGTAAAAAAAAAAATATAAAAAAACTGTCAAAAAGGTTTTTAGGTCACTCATAGAAACACAAAGTTATGAAAAATAAAGTTAGAAAGACTATTGGAGAGTGAGGTCCAAAACTGATAAGCCATTATTGACAATTTTTCAATTTAAAATATAAAAGTTTCACATGAACAAGAGGTGCCAATAGAGATTCTATATACATGTTATTGCAAAAACAAAATGTGCTTGGCACCACAGTGCATTTAACTCACAATTTTGAGTGCAAAAGCTGCCAGACAGGACAGAAATTCATGAATAATAAAATAAATACATACATTTTATATGTATTGTAAATATTACTATGCAAGTTTAAAAATGCATTTTGGAAAATGACTTTGAGTGCATTATATGTATCTTTTTTTATTTGTTGAAGAAAATCCTTCTCTGTAAAAGCCAGAGGGTATGGCATAGTCTCTGAACAATGGTATGCTAATGCTATTTGGTCAGGTTGGAGCTGAAGTGGTGCAGATGTCCATCTTCAGAGCAGCAAAACGCCCCCAGACTTCAATAACCGCTCTACCATGTTTCACTATGGGTATGAACAACTATGGTAATATTCTCTCTCCTGTTCTTTTTCTTTATCTTATATACAAATTTCAGTTACTGCAATAAACTTCATATTTCAATAAAAATGATTTATTTCCTGTATACTCACATGCATATTGTCGTAGTCCATACCAAGCAGCTTTAGAAGAGGTTTACAGACCACTGTTCATCCTGTGAGACACCTACCAGACAGCCTTTATTTGGCAGGAGTTCAAGTCTTACATTCTTTATTTAGTAAATTCTGTTTATATGTGGTGGATTTGCTCTCCTATTTCTAAGTGTAGAAAGCTTTATGTATTGATCTTATGATGGTGTGGTCACTTCTGGTCTCCCTGTTTATGCTTTGGATACTGCTGATCCAGTGTGTTAGAGTGTTATATTTTTTCCTTTAAAAAACATCATTGATTGTGTGATGCTAATCCTGCTTAGCAGAGAATGCTATCAAAACTTGCTAAAAGTTCATTGCTGACTTGTTGCAGATTCAAATTCTTTATAAATCCTGACTTCTTGTTTTTTTATTTTTTGAAATTCTCCTACTTTGTGTGTTAAGTTTAACAGATAGAGGATCCAAATACAGTTTTGAGCTTATTTCAAAAACACCCAGAAGTCCATATGTCAAGGCAGGGAGTGCACAGGCAGGACAATCAGACACTCGGGTGTATTGGTAAGCATAGTGTTTTCTACATGTTTTGGCATTCACATGTAAACAGCATTTAGAAAACTGCAAATGTAGCAGAAAGGGAAGGGCATGGCCCTGTACTATGAAATGATTTCAACATTGCAAGAGTATCTTTCCTTTATCTGGCTCCACTTACTTTAACATCAGTGATCAGGATCAGTGATCACATGAAGCTGGTTATCAGCTCGCTAAGTTGACCCAAGGTTTTCTCTGTGTGCTATCATGAAAGGGGTAGCATTGGTAGGATGTGACCAATCACAGTTAAGGAAAAGTGTACTGGCCGCAAAGCAACCGATTTTACAAAGGAAGATAAAACTACAGTGTGAAGATGTTAAACAGGTAATGCAAACTGAAAGCAACACAGCTTCTGCAGACAAAGCAGCAGAGTGAATGTGTGTGACAGAAAAATCAGTGCATAATGAGTTACGCTACGTTGACACTTCAGGTCTTGATGCTCAATTCCGATTTTTTGATCAAATCCAATTTTTTTGTCTGCTTGTTCACACTACAAATAAAATGTGACAGCAAATGCGCTCTAGTGTGAACCCTCAAAGTGGCCCGCATGCGCAAAAGAAGACGTCACACACAACCTGGATGTGTGGCTATTCTGAGGTTGAAAAGTTTTTCAGTAGCATTTAATAACTTCGCATTTGTCTTTGTGCTAAATCCTGTGTCATAGAGATGGAGTACGACAACCAAAGTTCACTAAAGCCAGACCTCCTTTGCTTTAGTTGGATTAGAAGAACCTAAAACCTCAATTAGAGGGTATTACGACAGTGGTTATCAACTTTCCCTATTAACCTGGACCTCCTGCTTCTCAGTCTCTGTGTGCACTGAGTGCACACAGTGTTATTTCACAGGTCATATGACTCTTTAACCTGCTTTTGTGGATGGCACTGTGTTCACACACAATAATTTCTGGAAGTGGTAGACTGATCCCTGGTTTTTATTATTTTAAGTGATGCTTAAAGATCTGAAAAAGAGCCTATATTGGTTTTCATCCTTGGTCTTTAGACCCAGATTTCTCAATTTTTTTGGGAATCCTTTGATGATATTATATACTGTAAATGGTGAGTAATTCAAAGGCTTTGCAATTTTACTTTTAGTAATGTTATTCTGAAATTGTTCCACAATTTATAGACACAGTTTTTGTTTTGTGTTGGGGTTTGTTGCAGATTGTTGAATCTGTGCTGATCTGTACCCCTGAGAAACCCTTCCTCTAAGATGCTCTTTATATAACCAACGAGTCATTTTAGTTATCTGTTGCCATTTAACCTAGCTGTACAATGTTCCTCCAGCTGTTTAACTAATACTTACATTTACAGCTTTTTATTGTTTTTATCCCAATTTTTCAGACATGTTGCTGCCATCATATTCAAATTAGCCAGTAATGTTTAGTGTAGACCCTGCAGGTAAAGTCCTGGGCTTTGAAGATAAAAACGTCTCCGGGGCCTGATGTGGAATATCCCTGACAGCACTATACATTAGTTAATATGGAGCTTGTTAATCCACAGACTATATTTCAAAGAAAAGAGAAAAAACAGAAAAAAAATCATTTGATTGAAATTTATTTAATTAAAGTAATTGAGATTCATAGTATTTTGAGTAGCCTCGGAACCAAAACTAAATCATACTACTTAAATTCACTGTGTAGTGCAGACAAAATCAACACATCTACAGAATTGCACACACATAAACATTTGACACTCAGATGAAGAGCTGGACCAAGAAATAGGCTACCTTTATTGTGTATTCATCCTGGGGACCAAACAAATTGCATCAAATGCCAGGTTCACCCAAGGGCCGCTGTCTTCCAGATGTATATTCTTCATCCAAGGGCAGTGTGAAAGAAATTATGTGCTGCTGGCTGTTTATATCTTCTTAGCTGTGAGTTTTCAGAACTATATAAATATATGTGTGTATGTGAGTGTGTATAACTATTTTCATTGTCATACCCTTGCACTTGTTGATGTATCGAGGAATGTTAAGTCGTTATGTCATTTTGTGTGGCTTAATGCACTTCACAATACAGCTAAGCCAGTAATAATCTTCTACCAAACAGCAAATTTTTTTAAACATCCTGTTGAAGCTTGCTTCAATCGACTTAAAATGTTCAGGTCAATCAGGCTATGATCCACTGTTTTTCTACAAACGCTGTGATTCTTCTTTTACCCTCCATTCAGCCATGTGTTGTAGCAGCAGCCCATCTCGCTGTGAAATGTTATCACTAGACCCTGGTCTTCATCAGACTGAATGAGCCCAGTAGAATCAATGCACTTAAACTAGATCACTTTACCCTGCCTTGCACATAATGGCCTGATAGGTGGTTTCATAGAGCACTCAGTCTCTGGAAGTGTGTTTTATAAGAAAGACAGAGTGTATGTTTGTGTTTAGGGTAAAATATGCTGCGTGAGTACATGACTGTTTTCATGCATGTGACAAATCAGCTACTTAAAATGAATGCCATGAAGACTTAAAGTTAATGGTCCTTAAGGACTGCTTGGATCCTGTAATATAGCACCAACATCACTGCATTTAACCCTTGATTAAGGTTTGTGTGCCTACATAAATTAAAAGAATGAAAGCCATCATTTATCCTTGTGTTTTTCAACACATCCAGATCTCACAAAGTCATCTTAGCAGCACATCTCCTCTTGTCAATTAAAATGCAAGCTAATCCTTTAAACCAAACAGATTCACATCATGGATCCAGAGACACACAAAGGGAATAGGACCCCTCTCGGAGAGGACGGTATTTACTGTGGTGCCTTTGCCACATCCCTTTTTAATTAACACCGGGAAGTGGTGCAGAGAGGTTGCAGGGGTGCTGGTAGGTAGTTGGGTGTTTTCAGCAGCCAGCTGATAACCCTCTGCCCAGGGGTCTACACAGTCAACAACAGGACATGCCAAAGGTCTTCTAGATAGCTCAGTGAACCCAGCCTGTGTTCCAGCCCCAGGCCACCACTCTTCTGGGCAGAGCAGGAGGAACAGAATCATGAGCCTGGCAGCAGAGACAGAGCTAGCAGCCACAGCATTCAGCCTTTTCTCTGCCACCCAACATGAGCCAGGAACACGTGAGAGGTAAAGCTGTGTAACACTGGAAAGGAGGGAGGGTAGAAACTAGAAAGGAGATGGAAAGAGAGATAGGTAGATAAGTGCTGTAGATTTAAAAAAAAGTGTTTGCAATGGAAAGCTCTTAGAGGAGCTGTGCACCTTTAAGCGGATGTACAGAGGCATCTTTGCAGCACCAGCTGCTTTTCTTTCTGCTCACCACTCTGCAAACTTGGCAGCAAATTTAAGAGCCATGTTTTGATCACCTCTGGCTTACTGTCTGTCTTCTCAGAAATAACATTTTCATTTTTTTAAAGGTGTGAATAACTGAATATGTTGTCACAGGAGGATGCCCACCGCTGCCATTGTTTCCACTATCTCAGCTCCGCCAACCTGTGCTTGTTAGTGTGATCACTGCCCCTTAGGTGTTTCTGTACATAATATATCTTTTCACTGCAATTAACTGCCGCAGGCCCACCGTAGGAACTTAGAGGGATGTCCCCTCCGCAGAGCTTTTACCCTGGGGAGTTGATGTAGGAGTGAGATGAAAATAAAAATGCAAAAGAAGAGAGCAGTAAGTACATAGAGAGGGAGGAGAGAGAAAGTGGGAAAGCAGCGTGCCAAAGCTTCCCACCCACCGCTCGTGTCTATAATCTCTCGGGAAAGAGCTAACTATCAGGGAAAGAGTTGTGTTGTGAGGAGTGCTGACAGCTTCGTCTCTTCTGCCCCCTACTGCAAAGGAAGTGTTGATAGAAGAAGATTTCAAAGAGAAGGGGAAAAAAGTGTGGATGTCTAAATGTCTAGGTTGCTCCTCTGGAAGCAGAAATTGTGTCTATACATCACATTTGCTAGATTAAACCATATGAATCTTTAGAGTGCAATAACAATTTAGTGCTCCATGGATTTATCAAAATATACCATCACTAGAGGTTGCTGACTGATAACAGTGAGTCAGTAATTGAGCTACCATTGGAATACCACCAGTCTTCGATTTTCAGGTGGTTATCAGTAAAGCAAATCCAAAATAAAATATGTTGTTTTGCCGCTCACTTGCAAAGGTTGTTTTTCACCCAAAATGTCCATCATAATCTATTTTATTACATATATCTATTATATTATATTAAAAAATCTTGGGCAGTTGTCAGTGTGCTGTGTTGTTTGTCTTCTTACAGTATATTTGTCCTCTACAAACATAACCTCTGTTTCATTCTTTTGTTTCTCTCTGCAAGGTAAAGCATGGATCTGCTATATCTTTAATGTCCCTGAACACTTTTTTAGCCTTTTATTATTCACAGTGTGAACTTACATAAACTTTCCTTTACAATAAACAGTTTGGTTAATTTCAGTTGTCGTTGTTTTTGTTGGATGGTTCCTCACCCTGGTTTGAAGTTAACTGGAGCTGATTTAGAAAAAGCCACATGGACTCTTTCTGTCAAGTCACTTCGATGTCATAGTTCATATCATGGATTTTCTTTAAGTCTTGGATTCATATTGTATTCCACCATATTGAGCTATATAGCATCATAACATAGCATATTTTATGTATTTCTTGTGTTTAATTTTTAAACAATTTTAAATTGTTGTAAGGAATTTCCCAGGACACTGGTGATCTCCTAGCAATGGTTGGTCGCAAAGAGGGTGCTGCTTCACCAAAAACATCCTTGAGACCGTTGTTGTCATTAGCGATCACCAATTAGTAATCGTGGTAATCTGCATGACTGGGGCTTAGCAATCGATTTCATAGTGACTGCCATTAACCTCTAGCAAGCAGTTGCAACAGGTTGGCAAACGTTCATTTTTCCCTAGCAAGGTGGTTGCCAACTGGTTTCTATGCATGTGTGATGGACAGAGATGGGCAGTAACGCGTAATCCGATTACTTTTTTCAAGTAACGAGTAAAGTAAGGGATTACTATTGCAAAAACGTTAATTAGATTACCGTTACTTTACCGTAGGAACACTGTGTTACTGCGTTACTGCGTTACTAAAACCGTAATTTTTTTTGCGAGAATGTCTCATGACAGTGACGTAAGCAAGTGCGACGTTCGTGGCAACAGCTGTGTGCAGATCAACAATGGACAATATATCGAGTGCGGGAGAGAGTATGAGCATGCAGCGTTTAAAGCGTGGAAGTACTGACCTTACTTTGAGTTTGATTCCATAAAAAGTGACAAAAACATTAGCGTCCGTTGTGCGTGGGAAGAAAACTTACAAGCAAGGGCCGAGTGTGCTACGACGTAATGAGAAATTCACAGAGAAACTCACGGATTCTTTCACTGACCACTGCGGCACACCTGCACCAGGGTAAACCTCCGCCTACGCCAGTCCTGCTTTACAGGTGAAAATAGAGCAAAAGGACCGCTGAGTCTTTGACTTTATTTTCTGCTGTGTTTTACTTGCATCTATTTGAAAGAGTGAGTGTAAACACAAAAAAAAAATAAATACATTTTATGTGCTGGAATGTGCAGAAAATAGGTTTAAATATTAAACAAATTTCTTCCAGTCAGAGGATGTTGCATATAATTAAATTTTTGCTTGATGCATAAAGTTAAAAGATTAAAACTAATAAAACAAGTTTTAAAAAGGGACTTTTCCATTTGATTACATTTTGTATGATGGATTATGTAAAAAAAAGTAGAACTGGGCTGAAAGATCTATTGCTTTATCACCTATTCAGGTTGTAAATCGTGTTTTTAAAAAGTAACTAAGTAATTAATTACTTTTGAAAATAGGTAATCAGTAAAGTAATGGGATTACTTTTGGGGGGAAGTAATCAGTAATTAGTTACTGATTACTTTTTTCAAGTAACTTGACCAACACTGGTGATGGAGGCCTTATTTTATCTTATTATCAGTGATTGGAATTACGGCGTTACAAGTAACAGCGTTATTTTTTTCAGTAACGAGTAATCTAACTAATTACTATTTCTATCATTACAACGCCGTTGCCGTTACTAACAAGAAAATGCGGGGCGATCGCGTTACTATTTTTCATCAAACAGACGGTTGAAGCTGTGTTCAGCTTACCGCATCTTATATCAGTTGCATGGAAGTAGCTGTAAGTAATCTGGGTGCTACAGCTTTAAGCAGCTGCGTGCGCTCCCGCGGACGGCGATCACTTTCTGCCCGACGATCCCTTTTTCGCACAACACCTGGAGCAAAGGGGGCAAAACAATCTCATGAGTGCTGCTGTTTGGCTGAGGAGAAATAAAGTAGTCGCAGTAAGCCAATCACATGATCACTTCAAGATGACAAAGCAACAAGGTGATATATACCAGTTTTTAAATTATGTTGATAGCCCACGTAAAACCAGATAATAAACAATATATACTCTGTGTTTTTTCCTGAATAGTTTAGTCACGTTTGCTGTCTAAGGACAGCGCTAGCAAGCACTCTCTGCTTATGACCAAAAAATACAAAAACAAAACAAAAAACACGTGTTGGTGGAAAAATGCACCATGTCGACCAATCAAAAGGGGGAAGTTTTAGGAGTGACGGCGAGAGAGGGAGAGAGAGAAAGAAAGACAGCAGAAGAAGAGAGAGCGCGAGTTTTGAGATGTGACAGATTTGTGACGTTTAGCGCGTTTGAAGTGTGTAGTTCATGTGTTGTCTTGTGTAGTTAGTGTGTAGTGTTGTGGATAGTGTTGTGTGTCAGAGCAATGAGGTGACTGCTGTCTGCAGGTATCAGGATGTGTTGTTCTCCTTTATAGTGGACAGAAATTATTTTTTTGGAGTGGCACAAATAATTTGTGTGGCATCTTATTTAATGCAGAACAGCTGATTGTTCTGTAAATAGTTTGAAATGGTTATTAAAAAAAGGGTAAAAGGTAAATGGCTGCAAATAACTTTGTTGTTTGCAAAAACTTTGTATATTTCATTATATTTATCTATTATTATTTTATTAATCCTTTATTTATCCAGGTAAAAAATCTCATTGAGATTAAAAATCTCATTTCCAAGAGAGACCTGGTATCATAGCAACAAAAGTCACATACCACATAGGTATATAACATTTAAAGTTATGAAATATGATTCATTAAACATGTTTGTGGTTGTTACAGTAAAAATATACTTTTTCTACTCTGAATTTTGTTTTTTGTCGTGATTTTAGGTCAATTGTGTTAATACAGTATGTCAAAATGAAAATATAATTGTAAATTCAGACACGTGAGGATGTGCTGAAAAGGATGATACCAAACAAGGCAAAGTAAATAGTTTTTAAAGGTGAAATGTAGAGGTAAAATCAAAAGTGTAAAAATGGCCAATTATACCCTGGACCCCAGAGGGTTAAACATTTTTTTAAAGTAACGACAATAGTTACTTTTCAAGTAATTTTAAATGGTAAATGGCCTGCATTTGTATAGCGTGTTTTACTAGTCCCCCCTAGGGACCCCAAAGCGCTTTACACACTCAGTTACACACACATTCACACACTGGTGGAGGCAAGCTACAGTTGTAGCCACAGCTGCCCTGGGGCAGACTGACAGAAGCGAGGCTGCCATATCGCAGCCATCGGCCCTTCTGGCCAACACCAGTAGGCGGTAGGTGAAGTGTCTTGCCCAAGGACACAACGACCGAGACTGTCCGAGCCGGGGCTTGAACCGGCAACCTTCCGATTACAAGGCGAACTTCCAAATCTTGAGCCACGATCGCCAGCCGAGATTTTAGAATCTTGTAACTCAGTTGCTAACTCAGTTACTTTTTTGAAGAAGTAACTAGTAACTATAATTAATTACTTTTTCAAAGTAACTTGCCCAACACTGCTTATTATACAGTATTGGTAATTGAACAAGTTTTATCTAACACGTCTCCACTGTACTAGAGCACTTAAAGCACTTTATACACCATGCCTCATTCATCCATCACACAAATTGATAGAAACACTTTTTCACACACAAGTGCTTTCTATTTAACATTCACTCTTGAAGAACAACTTGGGGTATCTTCCCCCAATGGTACTTTGGCGTGCAGACTGGAGGAGCCAGGAACTGTACAACCAACCTTCCAGTTAGTGGATGAACTGCTTTACGTCCTGAGCTACAGCCGCCCCAATTAAATAATATTATGTAAAAATGGGCTGAACATTTAAATTACCCTGCAAATAACTGACAATTAAATTAATTTCTATCTTACAGATAGAAAAAGTTAAAGCCGTTTAACTGTAATATCTGAATCGCCAGTTAATCTAACCCCACTAAGTGGGCATAGGTGTCTGAATGGTTGCCTGTCTCTCTGTGTTAACCCTGCAATAAATTGGTGAGAAGTGGAGGGTGTACCATGCCTCTCGCAACTGGGATAAGCTCCATCCCCGCCACCACACATCTCCACATCCACAACCCTGAATTTGACAAGCAGAATTTAATAAATGTATGGCTGCATCTTTGTACTAAACAAAACGCTAATTTTAAGTTTTGTTCAAAATGTGGGACTTGAGTCATCCACAATCCACAGCACAGAAACTGTGGGTGCCGAACTTTGTAATATAAAAATATTTAGATAGGTAATAGGATATATGGTGCCTGTTTTAGAACATAATGGAGATTATATAATACAACTGGGTTTCATTTTAAGACCTCACACCTGATGTATTTTCAGGAGGTTTTTTTTCCTTTTTTTCTTTCTCCGTTCCTGTATATTTGTAATAAGTGGATTTTCCAAACCAATAACACACACTGTGAGTCACTTCTTGAATATACCAGTTGACACAATTGATGTATTTTTCTCCTTATTGTTGCTAAGTGCTTGTTCAAAGGAAATCATTGGGTTTCTCTCTAACATATTGTAAGGTCTTGACCTTTTGTGTGAAGGGCCTTGAGATGATTTTTTATTTTATTTTTTATTTTTTTGTGAATTGGCACAAATCCAATAAGTGAATGGAATTAAATAAACTATTTTAGGAGATATTTTTCATTCAGAACTTGTGCTAAAAGAATCACTCTGGTCCCCACAGTTCAGGAAACTACTATGGCATATGAAATATAGAGTATGTGCTAACTAAAACAAGAACTGGAGTATTTTCTAAGAAAAACGTGTAATTAGACTTTAATATACACGTCATCCTCAAATTCATATGTCAAAAGTTTGTTTGCTTGGGAGTTTTCTTTTTATGACATATGCTTCTCACCAGCTGTTGTCTCCATCTCATGGGCCACATGTCCTGAAAATCAAACTCCCATTTATCTGCTAATTGCTGTGACAAGTTGTTCTATTTTATTATCTTCATTTACCCTCCACATTTCTTTGTGCTGTATATTGTCTGTTATTTTAGCGATATAGTTAATGTATGCAGAACCATTCACAATAAGTCACAGTGGAATACGTTTGCAAATTAAAACAATTTAGCAGCAGTGTGCTAGTCCACATGGGGTGATTTAACAATAATTCAGCTTGACTTTGAGAAGGTTAAAATACAACCCCACCCACTTCGCAACTGCCCACCACCACCCATGCTTAAGCAGTCGATGGGGAGCATCCATGAGGAGTGACGGTGGGGGCTGGCTGTTACCAATCCCACCCTACAGTCCTGCAGAATATTGGCTGTCAAGCAACAGACATGCTATCAATCATTTGCAAAGTCACACCCAATGTGAAGGATACCAGTCCTCCTTAAGCCTCATGGCTGTGACAAGGCAGCAGTTGCATACAGTTTGACATTGCAGTGCTGTAAGTTGAGATTAATGGACACTGAGTGTATGTACTTTAAAGGGCACCAGATAACAAAAATATATAAATAAAGGTTCTGACCTAAGGGGGATGAAACAGTCTTTAGTGAGTGGGTGTGCAGAAAAAGTGGGCTTTGATCCTTCTGTACCTCTGTGGAGAAGATTAACAGCGAAGATACAATGGCAAAAAATTAAGCGCTAAGACACGATGCAAGCTGGGATCCACTTAATAGGCTCTGCTTCTTGGCATGTTTTCATGATCATGCATTATACTTTATGTCTTTTTCTCTGTTCCCTCTTGAGAATTTGGCATTGTCCAAAATATAACATGAAAAATACTGTCTGCTACTTGCAGATTCAGTTCTGTATTTTTCTACTTTGCACTGAAGTCCACGTACAAAGTCTTATGTGGATTCCTTTGGAATCTTTTTTTTTCTCTTGAAACTTTGACAAACCAATTCTATTATTTGAAATTCTCTTAAAGTCAGAGAAAAGGATCTGAAGCCTTGATGTTTTAGTCTTTGCAACAACTCTCAGTTCTCCAACTGTCACTTGATGCTGTTTTTGCTTTGGGATATTTTAGCTACAAAATAATGGCTCAGAAACAGCAGTTCAGGAACTCACTGTAGCAAGAAATACCCAACTGTGACACCATCTAAAAACTTAGCCGTTTTTGTCAGTAAGCCTGCCATTTAATCTCCCACTCATGTCCATTACAGAGTCCCAGCCAAAATACAGTATATTTAAATGCATCACTCCCTCTGCTAAAAACAAATCCAAGTTATGTGCAGTATACATTTTCTCATGTGTTTTACTGTATCAAGGGATTCCAGGACGCCGCTGTATTATTATTTTTGATCCTTGGGACTAGCAATAGATTGTTCTGGATTTAGATGTGATCGGATACTTATAGGATTTATCAAGCTTTCACAAGCTGCTCTCTACTAACACAGCCATGGTTCAAATCACAGCTCTGTGTTTGCAGCTCTAACAAAGGACATCATGTAATGCACATCTTTGCCAAATCCATGGACACTGTCAGTTGGCACATCTTGTGCAATGAACTCTAATCCCCGCCAAAGCCACTCTGTTTTTTGAGGCAATGCGGGGAAGTTGTCCACCAAAACATCCTGATTATGGTTTAAGACCAAGAAATGCTTAAAAGTGAAGATTCAGTGTATTATAAGAGGATTTTGATTACCTAAGAAAAACTACATGTGCAGAGAAATATATTGTGTGTGTGTGTGTGTGTGTGTGTGTGTGT
>NW_024582472.1:1314340-1319361 GCF_018398535.1 Haplochromis burtoni
AAAAAATGTTTTTACTTCTTTAATTTATCTTCTTCAAAAGGAAATATTACTACTCTTTTCATTCTCTGGTATTTTCAATCTTCAAAAATTATTCAATTAAACCGTTTTTTAAATCACATTTGATCAAACTAAATAAACCAAAAAGTTGGAAAGAGAACCAATGATCACAATATCTCCTGTGGGAAACTATTTGACAACAGTGGGAATAACGCCCTTTTGGTAGAAAGACATCTCACCAGGCTCAGAGAGGGGAGTCATCTACTATGACCAAATGAGTGGTGTGAAGTTGGAAAAAATGAGAGACCACAATTAATAAATGGGATAAAACTTAAACCCCTTCTCATAGCAGACAAAAGTTACTAACATGTATTAGTGGTATGCAATTGCATGGGGAGTCTAAAGAAGGGAGCAGAGGTGAAATGTTCAGTGATAACTAATGGGAACTGTAGGTTCATCTGATCACCTTATAGCCAAATACGAAAGACTTAAGCCTAATCTTGAAAGTAGAAGATGGTGTTTGTCTCCTAAACCTAAGCTGGAAGCTGATTAAATAGGAGAGGGTCCTGATAGCTAACGTCTGTGCCCTCCATTCTACTTTTGGAGCCTTTAGGACCACAATGTGAGAGAAAAGTGATGTGCTGTGATAATTTGGTACAATGAGGTTTTAAAAAAATATTGTTTTATTTTACCAAACAGTTTCTAAATCTAGAAACCCAATACTTGTATTTATTCCACTGTTAACTGTTTCTAATTCTTATTCCATGAGATGACAAGTGGGCAGCAGAATTGGCATTCTTCTGCATCTGTTAATTAATAATGCAAACTTGCAGCTAATAAACAGAGCTCCTCTTAATTGAACTGCCACTTGCATTGTTCCAAGTTGTTTGTTGGGAAAAGATGCAATGTTGGCCCTTTGCAATGTAATTACGAGTGCCTTCCCCACTGGGAGAAGGGATCAATCTTGGGTGACACCAGTGTTAGATACATCCTCTTGTATCCTTGGGTACTGGTTCTCTGTGGCAGAGCAAGTTTATCATCATGGATAGAGAGCCTCTTACATGACTACAGGCCGTACTGCAGCTCGCCATGTCCATTTGTAACACAACAACTGCTTCTGCGGATCACAGCCGTTATTTCTGCCACTCACGATGCAAAGGAAACAGAGTGAATTTCAAATTTATGAACACTGCCTTCTAAACACTGTCATTTAATGGACTTCTAAATGTGAGGGATTTCAATTAGGAAAGGAATAGAATTTTGAGACTGTGGCACTGTGCCTGCCAGTTACTCAAGGGACGTGATTGATGTCTGTGAGTGGCATTTAGCACAGCTGACCCTCATTCAGATTACCATCTCATTAGCGTCAATAGACCGAGACACACAAAGGAGAGCGCCGTTGCCTGAAAGCTGTTGCAAGGGACCAGCCTGAGGGAATTTCTAGTTACAAAATACTTTAATTCCATAGTTTTAGAGTGACATTAGGGGAGAGGGAGCGCAGCTGCATACAATTCCAATCCAAAATCCTACAACATCAAGAACTGTGCCTTAAGCATTAGATTTTAAAGATTTTGATTTATTATTATTTTTTTCAAATAGTGAGACAACAGCGATTGTATTTGTTGTTCTAATTATGACATCAAGTCTCAAAAGGCAAGTCGGGGTTGTCTTTGTGGAAAATAAGACATTTAAATGAAATTATTAATCTACATAATGTATAAAAGCAAGGTTTTTTTTGTGCATCGGTAATTTTGGAATATGCATGAAGTGGTGTTTACACGTTCTCATTGGAGCATGACAGCACCTAATAAAACCCAGAGTCTCTATAGTGTGCTATTTGAGCTGCCTGGAAAGGAAACCTCTTGTAATTCGCATACTCTCTAGATCCCATTTCATCAATACCGGTCTTTGTTAATCATGACAAAAATTCCCAAACGAACAGGCAAAATTTGGAAGGCCAGTTTCTGTGCGTTATATATATATATAGCTTTGTTATGTTTCTGTTGTTTCTCAGACAGCATGTTATAAGAAAACAGGGTATCTTTCTTGTTTCATTTGACTAGCTGCTGCAGGCCCAAATATGGCCTACTTTTACCTTTTCCACTTCCCCCTGGTGGCGCAGATGTTATAAGAAGAGGTTTAAATATAGTCTGTACAGATGTTTGTGTGTGCAAGGTAGGTTTGGATTTTGAATCATCTGCATTCGATCAAGGTGATGAAATAAATATGGGGATTGAAAGTTGGAAGAGAAAAAATGAGGGTGCAGAAAAAAGAAGATGAATGAAGGGCAAGAGACAGAAAGAAAGATGAGAAAAGCAAGAGAGGCAGTAAAGACAATAAGAGACAAATGGAGAGTGTGAGCATGTGAATATGAATGCAAGTTCTACAGAAAATGTGTGGGAAAGAAAATACTATAGGAAAATAAGGATCTGGAGTAGGTGAGGAAAAACTAAAACAGTGAGTTGGATGAAGGAATAAGAAAGATGGAAGGAATACAGGGTCTGTCTTTATTGTATTCAGTACCGTCTCCTGTCTGTCCCTGATCAATAGCTGCTGTCGCTCAGTGAAGGCTCAAGCCTGTCCTGCTTATAACTGCAAATGTAACCCCAGTCAGCCTTGCCAGGAGCTTTATTATTCATGTGGACCAAATACAAGACCAGAAAATGGGATGAGCGCACTAAAAGCTGGACTTGCACACATGACTGATTTGACTACAAACTGAGGGAAACCGCAGCTGGGACAAATACCATACTGTGTCTGCACTGTCAAAAAAAAAACAACCCACTCTTCCTTGTGTCAAAGCGCTTTGGCGGGATAGAAAAAGAATCATATTTTAATGCTACTAAAAGTGGTATTCTTCAGTCCCCCCGACAGTATGGTGTTACTTGAGTCTTCCCAAAATACACAAAAGGAGTGAGGAACCTACAGTGAGTTGAATATGAATGCAGTGTAGCATGAGTCAGTCTCAAATGTAGTGTATGCTTTAAAATCTGCATGTGATTCTGACTTCGGGGTGCATAAAAGGCCACAGTATTGCTCTGCATGAAAATGTACAGTATGTAAGGTCACAAACTTTATGAGTTGTGATCTATCTATGGTTCCCTAAGTCAATTTTTAACCGTTTCTTATAGTAGTTCATAGTGAAATTGAACTACAACTACCAATTACACTTCCTAAATAAAAGATTTTCACCAGAGGCGTGTTAATCTCATTATACGCTGCTATGATACAACAGAGAAGGATACAATTGCACTTGCTGTCCTTCATTTTTATCAAACACATCAAAGATTATTTTTCTCCTGAATACTTGAGTACTTTCATCCTTAGTACTTATTATACCGCTAATTAATCAGACACATGACAACGTGTAATATTGGCAGACAAGGTTATTTGCAAAAGAAGAAAAGAGTCAAACTAATACTAATACTCTTTCTGCACCTGTTTGTTCTTGCTTTTTCACAGATGGTAAAGGTTACCTGGTGAACCATGAACTGCAGTGGTTTTTCTCCCTGCTTGTGAAATTCTAATGCATTTTAAACCTCCTTCAACCTTTACAGAGGCAAGAATGCATCCACAGAAATATACAGGAAGGTCACTGGCATTAGTTTAGACTGCCACATCCTTGCATACTTCTTATTCCCCTTAATTTCTTGTGTAATTGCCCTCTTGTGTGCACTTCTTATTAAAAGTGTATGGCGCATTGGTCAGCAAAGCCGCAGGCCAGCTTGTGCATGTATAATCAAAAATTGCCATGCCATGTTGTTTGTTGCATGAGAGTTCTGTTTCTGGTCTCATATTTAGTTTGTGTTTTTAAATGGCTGCTTGGGATCATCATCATCTTCATCATCATCAATTGTCATCATGAAAATGACTCTTTTATTGCTCTGCGATGCTGCCAAAAGTAACTGAACAGGCAATTCACAAACTGTCAGTTTCATCTCTAACTGTGACAATAAAAATGAATAGTCATCTGCACACCCACAAGGGGATATCCATGTCTAAGATCTGAGATTTCTGGTACAGGCCTACTTCAAGGACTGATTTATCAACTTCCCAGGAGAAAACAGGAAATGGCAAAAGAGTCTAGAAGTCTGAAGGCGACAGGAAGGAAACAGTTGTCCAGGGAATCTGAACCCCAGTCAGAGTAGTATAATAGGATGAGTTTTCCCTTTTCTCTTTCTTTCTCCTAACTCTCATTTATTGTAAGTGTGATGTAACCCAGCCCAAGTGAAGTGGCTTGCTCCAGTGCAGTAATAATTAAGATATTTTCCCTCATCAGTAAGAGAAAGGCATCGTCCGTGATTAAATATTGACCCGTGATTTTCTATGTTCTAAGCTATCTAATCAATATTTCATGCTAGGTAAAAGATATTGACTTTTCTCAGATGTGATATCTTTCACCCAACTTATGTTTGTTTTCAAAACTGAACGGAGCTGCAGCTCCCCACAAATGATCCCCCCTTGGAGATTATCAGGAGCGACACTCTGCAGAAGTGGCTAGTTATATATTTCTTAATCTCAGTTTAAGCCTCTATATTATAATTCATTTCTATCAAATTACCTTATTTTTATCAGACTGTGGACTTAAATGAATTTTGTTTTCAATAGTTTATGCAATCCTAATTTATCATGTCACAGTAGTAAATCACTATACTGTTTGTATTATTCAAGCATGCGTTTGCCTCTCCAGTTCTGATTCTTATTGTGTTGTCACTGTAAAACAAGCATTACCATTAACAGTGTGAACAGGTTGATTATGAGTACAGTCACTGAAGTCTGTTTCGTAATATGATCCCTATAGATTAAGTACATCATCTACAGCATGCCATTGTGCACTGTGCACGAATGGCAAAAATCCACTGTCAATGATCCACTCATGGATGTTGGGATGTGAAGCATGCTTGTATGATGATCATTATATACTCACCCAGATAGATAGATAGATAGATAGATAGATAGATAGATAGATAGATAGATAGATAGATAGATAGATAGATAGATAGATAGATAGATAGATAGATAGA
>NW_024582472.1:1319381-1330014 GCF_018398535.1 Haplochromis burtoni
TAGATAGATAGATAGATAGATAGATAGATAGATAGATAGATAGATAGATAGATAGATAGATAGATAGATAGATAGATAGATAGATAGATAGATAGATATGTATCATGAAAAGGACTCTTCTATTGCTCTACAATGCTGCCAGTTTGTGTGTTTGGTGTTTGAGATTACATACTCCATTAATGGCCACTTCTATTCAGCATGAACGCATCACATGGAGTTTTTCCATGTCTTGACTGGAAGCAAACCCAGGCTGTAGCACACCAAAAATTAACAATTTCAAGAGCAGTATGCATTTGTCTGCCCATGATTCACCAGGGTTCACCAGCTGACAGCTTTTCTCTGAAATCAGGTTGTCTGGCTGTCATCCAGAACTCACATTTTGGATTTTACAACTAAGGAAGATGCCTTCCACATTGGTATTTGGACTTTGCTAAACTGTTTTAAACATTTTTTTAATGCTTAATTAATAAATTAAACATTTTGGCATGCTCTACAGAGTTTGTCGGTATATTGTGGTATCACGACTAGGTCTAGTTACAAGAAGATCAAAGAACACTTCTGCCCACATCTAACCTCACTTCGGTGAGAAAGTGAATTACACATAAAATATTAAACCAGAGAAAGCAATGAAACACTGGTTTTCATCTTATAATATGTAGTTACCCTTCCAGTGGTATTTTGTAGCAGTAACTTGACTTACTACATAAGCACAAGTACTTCTACATGAGAAGCATATCTTTTCAGCCCTGAAAGAGGCTCATTGTCTTTTATTCACACACCTGCCTATTATTTTAATAATCCTTTGCTTTCCTTAAATTGCTTTGCTGATTGAATTGTCTTGTGAACACCAGTGAATAATGAAAGCTGTTTGATATAGGGCTTTAGTTTTTCTTTAAAAGAGTCAAACAACAGCTCTCACTTATCATACCAAGCAAGATGTCCTCAGTCCTTGGACATCATTAAGCCCCGCTATTCATGCTTGAAGTTGATTCTCTTTCCATTTTACTAAATTTGCCAAGCTACAGTGATTTACTTTTCAAAACCATGCGTCTTGGACTCTCATCTCATCAATCTCTAGTCACTGGTCAAAAATCCACATCCAAACTATTTTTCATGCCACTGTGATCTTACTTTATATTGCACTCAAAGATAAAGGGGACTGCAGGAACCACTCAAAAAGTTTAATAAAATCACAAATGAATGTTAATGAAATATTCTAGGATCCATGTTATTATAACTTCTTTGGTAGAGCGGAAACAAATTGCCTGTATTGCAGCAATCTATCCTGATAGTCTTAGTGTCAGCCTGCAGGAGGGAACCAGGAAATGGATATTCAGTTTCCCAGGAGCATCACAGCTGTGGACTAATTAGGGAGCATGGCTCAGAATGGCATAAACTGGACTGGCAGAGTTACCTGCTGGGGCCCGGGCTTCCATGCTGATCTCCTCTGAGGATAACATAACCTTTACCTGAAGAAAGCATAAAGACTTAACTCTAAAAGGCAAACATCCAGCAACCTGTCACTCGTGTTTAGCATTTTTGACAACTACAAAATAACTGGAAGCCAAGCCAAAATCTTGAAGTACAAAAGCGTTGTTTATTATCATATAAGGTTTTTGTGTCTGTTGCTATTTTTTATGTTCTTTACTATTTTAGTTCGAAAATAAATATATAATTGTATAATCAATATATATTTATATAAACAAATCACATTCCGTGTGTGATTAGTTGTCTTGTTTTGCTGTCTTTGTTTGTTTTCTGGCATTGAGATTGTCTTATCCATCTTGATGTATTTCACCTGTGGCTTGTCGGCCTTCCTCTTTCACTCTATTTAGTTGGTGCGTTCTCCTCCTTTGTTGGTTAATTTGTGTTTTCTGGCTGTGTATTCTGAATCTCTCCCCATTGTATTGAGTTTCTTTTTTTGTATTTTTCCTTTCATTATTCTTTGAACTGCCTTTGTTTAATTTTCGTTTGGATTTGTACCTGCTTTTCTTAAATTCTCTGGCATTCTTGTTTACTTCTAATCCAGCCACTGTTATTACGACTAAAGTTGCATTTTGTTTATTTATTATGCCTGTCACCTTGGTGCTTTTCATTCTTCCAACTTATGCTTTCTCGTCACACCTCTTGTCCATCATGGAGTATATTCCAGTCCCTTAAATTCACCTTGGGCAGTATGAAGATAACAGAGGCTTCCGGAGGAGCCTAAAGCAAGAAAATACAGGTGTATTATATGTCAGTTTCTTTTATCAAGCAGTATGACTAAATGACACATCTCCACTTGTCATACTAAATTGACATTGCCTAAACCCAGGATTTCTCAGGTGGTAGATTCACCACCTCAGTAATGAAAATGAAAGGCATTGTTTTGTCTTGCATTTGGGTTCGTATCCTAATTCCTGCATGAAGTAAATATAGTCCCTGATAGCCATGTGTCTATATGTGAAACAAATCAATTAACAAATCCAATGAAACTGGGATTTGGTTAAAGCAGATGGTGGTTGTCAGGACACCTGATTAAAAACTGAACAATACTGGCAGTTGTTTTCAATGATTTCTTAATATGCAGTATTACCCTTCTCATTGGGTAGGAAATAATGTTCACCTATAAAGCACTGCTGGGTTAAAATATCTATATGGTCTAATACACTTGGTATATTTTGGCATTCAGAAGAACTGCCCTCTGTGTGAGTCCATTCAGTGAAAATGTCAGGGCACACAAAACATTTCATAAATATCCTAAACTGCTCTCTAGGTTTCTTTTGAGGTAGCAGCAATGCAAATGAATGAAGAGCTAAATAACAAAGTCCATCGAAAATCTGTACATGTATTATCAAACCCTAAAAATCCATTGTCTTTACAGATTACTATTAGAAATTTGTGGTTTCATAATTCATTAATGACAGTGACTAGAGGAACTTAATAGGACTGAACACAATTCAGCTCTCCAGCATGCGTCTGTTTACCAAATATTTTGTTTCAGAAGGATGGTTATGCTATGTATGCTAGAGTATTGTACTCTGATAGCGACTGGGAACCGAATCCCAATATATAGCTTCAAGATTAACTTTGTGATTAATTATTTGATGATCATCTGATTACCTTGGTAACATAGGAGCCTCGGCCTGGACATTTGTGGACTATGCTTAAAAGCTTGATCGACATTGGCAAACCCTGCCAATTCTCTGTGTGTGGAGTATACATGTGCATATAAAAGATACTAGATAGAAATCAAGCCATAAAGGAGAAAGTTCAAGGACAATTATCAATATTTCTTATGGTAAAGGTAAAATTGAAAGAGCAGTTTAAAAAGAAATAAAGGACTTAGAAAATGTATCAATATTTACTTAACAGGCAAGTGGTGAATGAAGCACCTTTATATAGTGCTTTACTAGATTTAGTAGACACTTGAAATTCTCATCTTATCAGTGGACTAAACACTACTTATTCCTCCCTTTGTAAAATGCGAGAACAGCTCAACAGTAATTGGGTGGTCATCTTAAGAGGACCATCATCTATTTACATCATGTTTCTTCCCCTGAATAAACATAAACAATCTCCCATATGAGTTTGAGTATACCGTATAATACTGTAACAACCTAACACAACCTAACAACCTTTCATTACTTTACAAAAAAAATAGAAAAAGAGATTGTTTTTGATATTATTAGTTTCTTGAACTTTTCTTTTTGCAAAGAAAAATTCAGCACACAGAAAAACTCTTCAAACAACCCAATGTTAAACTGTGTGTGTCTTAGAAAGTTGAGATCATTCAATTGATACAATCATTTAGACCTTGACTTTAAGAGATCCGTGGGACTCTATGATAGATAAAAGACGAAGTTGAAGTATATAAACATATCCCATATTTGGGAAATTCTTCCATTACAGCGGTTGAGATGATTATGACATAAAACTAATTATGAAATAATCATCTAAATAATATTGCACAACCAAAGTATTTCTGGAATTGGCATGTCCCAGAGTTGTACTAGATTTTGAAGTGTACAAGGTCAACAAGAATGGCAACCACACAGTCACAAGCGGAGCTTTAGTTAGACAGAACAGTGCCCAAGCTCACATTTTACAATCTGTCTGATAGATAGTCCAGTATTTATGGTAGATGTGCTCACTGATATGTCCTGTAGCTTCTTCCTCAGAAGCAGCAGCATAGCAGCGTTGAATGCACTAGAGAAATCAAAGAGGGTGATCTTCACTTTGCAGCTGCTACTGTCTCGATGGCAGTAAGTTCTCTGCAGCATATAAATAACTGCAATTTCTACTCCCAGGTCTACAAACTACAGAGGGTCAAGCAATATTTTCACCTGCACTCTCAGGTGGTCCAAGACTACTTTGTCCAAAGCCTTCATCACATGTTTGTGAAGGCAACTGGTCAAGTTTAGCTCAACTTTCTTCAGTACAAGAACCAGGCTGAGTATTTTCCATAACACTCGTATCTTATCTTGCTTAAGACTCGGGTGATAAACTTGAGTCACGATCAGAGATGGGTCCTCAGAACTTTAGGATTCTGATTAATAAACATAGTTCATATAAATGCTCATGCCCAAACTAGAAGAAACATGTGCATGCAAAAATATTGATTTCTGTAATAACCCCGTGACAAAACAAGTAGGCTTTCTTTTCTACTCCTCAGTTATTTCTGCCTCTATGTTACAAGAGCAGCAGGCTTTACATAATGTGTTGGAATAATAAGCATAATGTTATTTGAAATAAACATATTGTGCAACACAGTAGTGGAGGAAACTTAATCACCAGCTTGACTGCATTCAAATCATAACAACATAGCCATTCCACAAACACCATATGACTCCTGAACTTAATCTAAAAACAAATCAGGGAGCATCTGATTATGCTGGAGGTCTGGCTTTGCATTTCAATTATAGGAACACAAGTGGTTAGGTTGTTCTGCAGTGAGTACAGTAGTACAGATTGCTGCCAAAAGCTGACTTGTGAAGAGAGGGTATGGGAGTGGACAAGCAACAGAGTATATGAATAGAAATAAAATAATGTGTTGTTGTTGTTGTTGTTGTTTTTTAACTGACTATGGTACTATTTTATCAGATTGATTTAGAATTCTATTTATCAGGGGCCACATGGGGTGTTTGTAAATGGGTCAGCCGGTGACAAAGATTTTCACCAAGAGTATGAGCATAAAAATATTTTCTTTTTTATGTTGTTTTTTTTTCTGGTTTCATGTTATATTGCTGCCAGTTTAGGGATGTTGTGCACTAAAAAATAATATATAATAAAAAATACAAGAGAAGTGAGCAGCTGTGGTTCGTGACATGAAAATCCATTTAAAAAAATCAAAGACATAAATAAAACTAAACACTTCTGGAAGACAATATGACATGTGAGCAACAATGCAGAAAACATTGCATATATATAATCTCGGTTTGGCAGCATATGTATGCATATATGTGTATACATATGTATTTTAATACATTTTAGACCTTGTCTTATCAAGGCAAAAGTCATTCTTAATTTCAGATGTTTTCTATTACACGGCATGCTTTGCAAGTAAAACTTGTGATTTATGATGACATATAAACTGTATGTGAAAAATCTTAGGCAAACAGCTTTGAATTCCAAACTTCTATCATTCGAAGCTGTATTACATGTGAAGACTTTGAAATGCAAAGGAAAAGGTAAAAGGCAAGGCAGGCAGGAATAAAGTACAAAAGAGTAATTACAAAAATTATTTTCAGCAATTTTAACAATGAGATGTTAAAGAACAATGCACAGCAGATCTGAAATTACAAATATAAAGAGTGGCTCATTTCCATCATGTATCTCAGTGAGCCATGACAGAGAATCGGTATCACTTATACACTTTCTTTTCCTTTTAGATGTAAAATATACATTAAAATAAAATAAAGTGATGACAGAAAGAGCTCATGTAGCAATGACATCCTGAACAAAAACAACCTATGCAAAAAAATTAATAAAACTTGTTTGTCGACTCTTCTCCCTGAATCTTTTTAACTATGTAATGTAATGCTGAAGGCATCTCAACAGCTGGAGGCAGTTGAGATGTCTGCCTTATATAAAATGCCAATCGAAACTGTTTCTATAGACAACAAAGCTCCTTACCATACATACCAAATCCAGCAACCAAACACTGTATGCTGAGCAGAAGGAAGAAGGCCGAGGAATAGTGACTGTCAGAACCACTATTCAGGATGAAATAATAAAGATCCAGTAGTGTATTAGAAAGATGTCCACCACTGATCACGTGAATACCTCGGGCAGCAGAAACCCGAGAAGGAAGAGGAGCAAGAAGAGGAACCATCATGGTTGGCAGTGGCTGGTAGGGTTGAGAAATTCTACCGTTGGCTGCACAAAGCTGGACTGAAGGACAGCACAGAGCATATGAACAAGCTCTAAGCCCAAGATCCATAAAGGCTGGGGTTTACCACAACTGGTAAGACCTTAGGGGCAGATTGTGCAAACATGCCCCAAACCTGCTCGGCCCACTGTCAAGCAATAGCTCACAACCTTGGCCAGCTGCTTGAAGAGGTATACCAACGAGATAGAAGGCAGGAGAATAAGCCAGCTGTTCTCCACAGCACTACCCAAGGTGTACTCTCAGTAGCAGGAGACCAATATGAGAACAGCACCACCAAGGCTGGAGACTGAGCAATACTGGAAGAGCATCTGGTAGAAGGACGCAACCCATAACGGCAATGCTCAGTGTCTAGTGGATCTAAGAGCAAACCACAGCAACTTCCCTGAACAAGGTCTGGTAACCATTGCAGTGGCATGAGCGCCTGGCAGTACAAATGTACCAGCTGCTAGTTGACATCCACAATGGCTAACTGTAGTCAGTCAGTCATGATCCCCAAGGACCCCCAGAAGGTACTGGTCCCATCCAGCTACCGACCAATAACCTGCCTCAGTACCACATGGAAGCTCATAGCGGCTAAGAGGAATGGGCACATGGGTTAATACATGAGTGGGGCACAGGTTGTTTGTGTTCAGGATGTCATTGCTACATGAGCTCTTTCTGTCATCACTTCATTATTTTCACTGTATACAGAAACCTCTATGTCGAGTACAGCCTGGGAGTCCCGAGTCAAAATGGGAGACGCCCCCTAGGGTGGTTGAGAATGACCAAGCTAAGATCCTGTGGGACTTCCAGATACAGATGGACAAAATGGTGATGGCTAACCAACCGGACATAGTAGTGGTGGACACGCAGAGGAAGATGCACATGGTGATAGACGTAGCAATACCAAATGACAGGAACATCAGGAAGAAAGAACAAAAGTAGCTGGAAAATTACCAAGGGCTCAGAGAAGAGCTCAAGAAGATGTGGAGGGTGAAGGTAACAGTCGTCCCAGTGGAGCTCGGTGCAGTGACCCCCAAGTTACGCAAGTGGCGCCATCAGATCCCGGGAACAACATCCGAGATCTCTGTCCAGAAGAGCCCAGTCCTAGGAATAGCAAAGATACTGCACAGGACCCTCAAACTCCCAGGCCTCTGGTAGAGGACCCAAGCTTTTTTCTTTTTAGCTGCAGTAACAGGAAATATATAGCAAACACCCTGTGCACAATGGTCTTCTGGTGTATTGTTAAAACCATACAATAATATCAGTTACACTAAACCACAATTCTCATACAAACACACACACAACCTGTAAGCCAGGAAAAAAAATCCTCTCTATATGAAAAGATGACCTGACCACTGGCTTGTTAATGGCTCTAAAGAGTAACTATGTCATGAGCTCAGTTTCATTGACATAAATCAGACAAATTTCGTATCAGCTTAAATCTGTAAATATGGATTTTTACTGCATATTACTCAGTACCTTTGAGGTTGTATTACAAGAGCTATCATAATCTGCAGTAATACCGCACATCAGTCAGCTTACAATTTATCCACAAGCTTTTAATAGTCCAAACTTTGCTCTGCTGTCATTCTTTTGCACTAAATGTCCCAGGAAATACAGGATGATAATGATGAATATGACCCTCTTTTAAATCAATGCATTCATCTCTCTGTGAGAATCCTACTGAGACCTGTCACCTAAGAATGCATTATGAATTAGGATTCATAAATAATTGGTGAGAAAACAGTGTGGGGTAACCGCATGAGGATTGAGAATGCTAAGTTCAAGAAAACCAAGGAAAAAAATCTCACCCTGACACCGCATACTGTGTGAAAATAGCCTTTCGAGAATGCAGCTAATTCAGAGCATTGATACCTGCCGTTCAGTCCCATTTGGAGTAATTGTTAATTGATAACAACAGATTCTTACATGTGAAACTGGAAATAAGACACTGCACATACATTAGCAGTTTATCTTGGCAGAATCCAGATTGTAAATGTCTCTGCAGTGTAACACCACCAACATCACCAACTGCCTTCTAGTAAACAAAGCCATGATGCATACCCTGCCATATGCTGCCAGAGTTGATGGCTGAACCAGTGAGGCAAGGGTAATGAATGTGCCAGACAGAAGTGGAGCAGAGATCCAGGTCAGGGTGTCTGTTTAGAGGCACATCAGGACCAGCTCCGCATAGCATCTCTCCTCATAAATGCGGTAGAATATATTAACTTAATGAAAAAGCAAGGCATGTACTGACTGTAAATTTGCCAGCAGTTCCCACCAGCAAAAAGACACTGCATGGTGATAAAGTGTTGTCTCCCAGGGTGTATGAGGGTCCCATAAAAGGGGCTGAGTTTATGTAATTGATATCATATATCCAATCTCATACTTCTAGGATGCTGGCGTTAAATTACTCCGCTTTTCTTTTCCTTTTTTCAGCTGATAGGCTGATAGGCACTTGCCTGAAGACAGGCACCAACACAGCTAATTCTTTTATTGTAAAACATTTTGTTCTGAAAAAGCCTTAGGTAAATTGTTATAAAATATTGAGTCAGTTGCCTAAAATGTCTGTACTTTGAGTTTGGAAGAAATCCAGAGGAAAAAGAACCCATTTGCACTTGTCATTATATTCGATGTTTGGTTAAAAAAAAGATTTTACTAACAAGATAGAATGAAAGAAAATACCTTTAAAATAGAACTAATATTTTTGTGGTGTGATACTCAATACACCTTTAATAAACTCTATTTTTTTAGTGCCTAGAGAAACGATTAAGTGTCATTGGTGTCTGAAAACGTCTGTTTCTTCCACAGTAATCCTTTCAAAGAAAAGTGTGTGACATTTATATATTTCAAACTCACGGCTTTGAGGGAACGCGACAGTATAATGCATTGCTTGCCCAATACAGCTTGACATTGCAATCCCCTTGCTGTTGAGTCCTAAATTCACCCAGCAAAGTTTTCCCAAACCAAAAAGTCGGCCGCTTTTTTTTTCTTTTTTCTTTTTTCATTAGACAGCACGTCTGCACTTTGATCCTCAAGACTTACAGAGTTCAAAAGCTGCATAAAATGGTGTTGTATTCCCTTTGAAGTGGCATCTATTTTAGGTAACATTTGACTCTCAAACATTTGAAAAACATATCCAGTCATATTTCAGTGATAAATTCATTATTATTTTTGAAATGCTACATATGCTTGTACTTTCAGTACATACTAGTTGAAAAATAAAAATAATATTATTGTAACTTGTACTCTTTTGCATTGTAACAAGAAGCATTGTTAGTGCTGTCAGAGGAAGGCCTCTCAAGATGATGGATGAACTCAAACAGCGAGTTGGTCAAGATAAAAACAAAGACTGTTTTTACAGATTCTGATTAATTTGCACTTAGGGTTTACACACAAGTGTTGGTTTTACGCACTACAGCAGTGATGATCAGTGATGATTTGTCTTCGGCAGCTAATTGTCACTTTTGCTCATCAGCCACTGAAGTGATAAATTAAGATGGCTGCCAGAATTGGTGACAAGACAGCTGTTCGTATTTGGATCTTGTGTTGTTCCTTTCGTTATTCCTTCAGTTTGAACAGGCATTTCTCTTATTCAGTAGGGAGTCCTTCCCACCAAGCTGCAACTTTCTAATGATCTCTCTGTGGAGCCAGAAGTTCACTCTTCTCATTGTGAAATTGTACAGCTTGCTAGCTAGTATTGCACTTCCACACTTAAGGTATATGCTTGTGACTACCATTTATTGTAGCTGTATTTGCAAACCGGAATATTACATGAGTAAATCATATTAAATGAATGTATTGTACATCTCTACAGCTTATTTATATTGGAGGTGAAGATGTGGGACAGTTGTGACAAGGAATTAAGGCTGCATAATTCAATGTGTGACCCTAAAAAAAGGTTTAAAAGAGTAAAAATTACATTCTACAGAAATTAAATAAGTAAAGTAACAGCTTTACTCAAAACAAACAGACAAACCTAAAGGGAATACCTAATTAGTCACCCTCTGTAAATGTTTGGTAAGGACTCCATGATTACAGTAGTATTTCAGAATAATACTACATTCACACACTGAATGTGTGTGAATGTGTTTGTGAATGGGTGGATGACTGGATATGTAAAGCGCTTTGGGGTCCTTAGGGACTAGTAAAGCGCTATATAAATACAGGCCATTTACCATTTACCAAAACAGTTATGTACAAAACGAAGGAGAACACGGCAGGTCTGTACAAAGACAGACTTGACGAAAGGCAAAAAAAAGGTACGAGGAAAAAAATCAA
>NW_024582472.1:1330034-1387031 GCF_018398535.1 Haplochromis burtoni
TTCTAATCCAGCCACTGTTATTACGACTAAAGTTGCATTTTGTTTATTTATTATGCCTGTCACCTTGGTGCTTTTCATTCTTCCAACTTATGCTTTCTCGTCACACCTCTTGTCCATCATGGAGTATATTCCAGTCCCTTAAATTCACCTTGGGCAGTATGAAGATAACAGAGGCTTCCGGAGGAGCCTAAAGCAAGAAAATACAGGTGTATTATATGTCAGTTTCTTTTATCAAGCAGTATGACTAAATGACACATCTCCACTTGTCATACTAAATTGACATTGCCTAAACCCAGGATTTCTCAGGTGGTAGATTCACCACCTCAGTAATGAAAATGAAAGGCATTGTTTTGTCTTGCATTTGGGTTCGTATCCTAATTCCTGCATAAAGTAAATATAGTCCCTGATAGCCATGTGTCTATATGTGAAACAAATCAATTAACAAATCCAATGAAACTGGGATTTGGTTAAAGCAGATGGTGGTTGTCAGGACACCTGATTAAAAACTGAACAATACTGGCAGTTGTTTTCAATGATTTCTTAATATGCAGCATTACCCTTCTCATTGGGTAGGAAATAATGTTCACCTATAAAGCACTGCTGGGTTAAAATATCTATATGGTCTAATACACTTGGTATATTTTGGCATTCAGAAGAACTGCCCTCTGTGTGAGTCCATTCAGTGAAAATGTCAGGGCACACAAAACATTTCATAAATATCCTAAACTGCTCTCTAGGTTTCTTTTGAGGTAGCAGCAATGCAAATGAATGAAGAGCTAAATAACAAAGTCCATCGAAAATCTGTACATGTATTATCAAACCCTAAAAATCCATTGTCTTTACAGATTACTATTAGAAATTTGTGGTTTCATAATTCATTAATGACAGTGACTAGAGGAACTTAATAGGACTGAACACAATTCAGCTCTCCAGCATGCGTCTGTTTACCAAATATTTTGTTTCAGAAGGATGGTTATGCTATGTATGCTAGAGTATTGTACTCTGATAGCGACTGGGAACCGAATCCCAATATATAGCTTCAAGATTAACTTTGTGATTAATTATTTGATGATCATCTGATTACCTTGGTAACATAGGAGCCTCGGCCTGGACATTTGTGGACTATGCTTAAAAGCTTGATCGACATTGGCAAACCCTGCCAATTCTCTGTGTGTGGAGTATACATGTGCATATAAAAGATACTAGATAGAAATCAAGCCATAAAGGAGAAAGTTCAAGGACAATTATCAATATTTCTTATGGTAAAGGTAAAATTGAAAGAGCAGTTTAAAAAGAAATAAAGGACTTAGAAAATGTATCAATATTTACTTAACAGGCAAGTGGTGAATGAAGCACCTTTATATAGTGCTTTACTAGATTTAGTAGACACTTGAAATTCTCATCTTATCAGTGGACTAAACACTACTTATTCCTCCCTTTGTAAAATGCGAGAACAGCTCAACAGTAATTGGGTGGTCATCTTAAGAGGACCATCATCTATTTACATCATGTTTCTTCCCCTGAATAAACATAAACAATCTCCCATATGAGTTTGAGTATACCGTATAATACTGTAACAACCTAACACAACCTAACAACCTTTCATTACTTTACAAAAAAAATAGAAAAAGAGATTGTTTTTGATATTATTAGTTTCTTGAACTTTTCTTTTTGCAAAGAAAAATTCAGCACACAGAAAAACTCTTCAAACAACCCAATGTTAAACTGTGTGTGTCTTAGAAAGTTGAGATCATTCAATTGATACAATCATTTAGACCTTGACTTTAAGAGATCCGTGGGACTCTATGATAGATAAAAGACGAAGTTGAAGTATATAAACATATCCCATATTTGGGAAATTCTTCCATTACAGCGGTTGAGATGATTATGACATAAAACTAATTATGAAATAATCATCTAAATAATATTGCACAACCAAAGTATTTCTGGAATTGGCATGTCCCAGAGTTGTACTAGATTTTGAAGTGTACAAGGTCAACAAGAATGGCAACCACACAGTCACAAGCGGAGCTTTAGTTAGACAGAACAGTGCCCAAGCTCACATTTTACAATCTGTCTGATAGATAGTCCAGTATTTATGGTAGATGTGCTCACTGATATGTCCTGTAGCTTCTTCCTCAGAAGCAGCAGCATAGCAGCGTTGAATGCACTAGAGAAATCAAAGAGGGTGATCTTCACTTTGCAGCTGCTACTGTCTCGATGGCAGTAAGTTCTCTGCAGCATATAAATAACTGCAATTTCTACTCCCAGGTCTACAAACTACAGAGGGTCAAGCAATATTTTCACCTGCACTCTCAGGTGGTCCAAGACTACTTTGTCCAAAGCCTTCATCACATGTTTGTGAAGGCAACTGGTCAAGTTTAGCTCAACTTTCTTCAGTACAAGAACCAGGCTGAGTATTTTCCATAACACTCGTATCTTATCTTGCTTAAGACTCGGGTGATAAACTTGAGTCACGATCAGAGATGGGTCCTCAGAACTTTAGGATTCTGATTAATAAACATAGTTCATATAAATGCTCATGCCCAAACTAGAAGAAACATGTGCATGCAAAAATATTGATTTCTGTAATAACCCCGTGACAAAACAAGTAGGCTTTCTTTTCTACTCCTCAGTTATTTCTGCCTCTATGTTACAAGAGCAGCAGGCTTTACATAATGTGTTGGAATAATAAGCATAATGTTATTTGAAATAAACATATTGTGCAACACAGTAGTGGAGGAAACTTAATCACCAGCTTGACTGCATTCAAATCATAACAACATAGCCATTCCACAAACACCATATGACTCCTGAACTTAATCTAAAAACAAATCAGGGAGCATCTGATTATGCTGGAGGTCTGGCTTTGCATTTCAATTATAGGAACACAAGTGGTTAGGTTGTTCTGCAGTGAGTACAGTAGTACAGATTGCTGCCAAAAGCTGACTTGTGAAGAGAGGGTATGGGAGTGGACAAGCAACAGAGTATATGAATAGAAATAAAATAATGTGTTGTTGTTGTTGTTGTTGTTTTTTAACTGACTATGGTACTATTTTATCAGATTGATTTAGAATTCTATTTATCAGGGGCCACATGGGGTGTTTGTAAATGGGTCAGCCGGTGACAAAGATTTTCACCAAGAGTATGAGCATAAAAATATTTTCTTTTTTATGTTGTTTTTTTTTCTGGTTTCATGTTATATTGCTGCCAGTTTAGGGATGTTGTGCACTAAAAAATAATATATAATAAAAAATACAAGAGAAGTGAGCAGCTGTGGTTCGTGACATGAAAATCCATTTAAAAAAATCAAAGACATAAATAAAACTAAACACTTCTGGAAGACAATATGACATGTGAGCAACAATGCAGAAAACATTGCATATATATAATCTCGGTTTGGCAGCATATGTATGCATATATGTGTATACATATGTATTTTAATACATTTTAGACCTTGTCTTATCAAGGCAAAAGTCATTCTTAATTTCAGATGTTTTCTATTACACGGCATGCTTTGCAAGTAAAACTTGTGATTTATGATGACATATAAACTGTATGTGAAAAATCTTAGGCAAACAGCTTTGAATTCCAAACTTCTATCATTCGAAGCTGTATTACATGTGAAGACTTTGAAATGCAAAGGAAAAGGTAAAAGGCAAGGCAGGCAGGAATAAAGTACAAAAGAGTAATTACAAAAATTATTTTCAGCAATTTTAACAATGAGATGTTAAAGAACAATGCACAGCAGATCTGAAATTACAAATATAAAGAGTGGCTCATTTCCATCATGTATCTCAGTGAGCCATGACAGAGAATCGGTATCACTTATACACTTTCTTTTCCTTTTAGATGTAAAATATACATTAAAATAAAATAAAGTGATGACAGAAAGAGCTCATGTAGCAATGACATCCTGAACAAAAACAACCTATGCAAAAAAATTAATAAAACTTGTTTGTCGACTCTTCTCCCTGAATCTTTTTAACTATGTAATGTAATGCTGAAGGCATCTCAACAGCTGGAGGCAGTTGAGATGTCTGCCTTATATAAAATGCCAATCGAAACTGTTTCTATAGACAACAAAGCTCCTTACCATACATACCAAATCCAGCAACCAAACACTGTATGCTGAGCAGAAGGAAGAAGGCCGAGGAATAGTGACTGTCAGAACCACTATTCAGGATGAAATAATAAAGATCCAGTAGTGTATTAGAAAGATGTCCACCACTGATCACGTGAATACCTCGGGCAGCAGAAACCCGAGAAGGAAGAGGAGCAAGAAGAGGAACCATCATGGTTGGCAGTGGCTGGTAGGGTTGAGAAATTCTACCGTTGGCTGCACAAAGCTGGACTGAAGGACAGCACAGAGCATATGAACAAGCTCTAAGCCCAAGATCCATAAAGGCTGGGGTTTACCACAACTGGTAAGACCTTAGGGGCAGATTGTGCAAACATGCCCCAAACCTGCTCGGCCCACTGTCAAGCAATAGCTCACAACCTTGGCCAGCTGCTTGAAGAGGTATACCAACGAGATAGAAGGCAGGAGAATAAGCCAGCTGTTCTCCACAGCACTACCCAAGGTGTACTCTCAGTAGCAGGAGACCAATATGAGAACAGCACCACCAAGGCTGGAGACTGAGCAATACTGGAAGAGCATCTGGTAGAAGGACGCAACCCATAACGGCAATGCTCAGTGTCTAGTGGATCTAAGAGCAAACCACAGCAACTTCCCTGAACAAGGTCTGGTAACCATTGCAGTGGCATGAGCGCCTGGCAGTACAAATGTACCAGCTGCTAGTTGACATCCACAATGGCTAACTGTAGTCAGTCAGTCATGATCCCCAAGGACCCCCAGAAGGTACTGGTCCCATCCAGCTACCGACCAATAACCTGCCTCAGTACCACATGGAAGCTCATAGCGGCTAAGAGGAATGGGCACATGGGTTAATACATGAGTGGGGCACAGGTTGTTTGTGTTCAGGATGTCATTGCTACATGAGCTCTTTCTGTCATCACTTCATTATTTTCACTGTATACAGAAACCTCTATGTCGAGTACAGCCTGGGAGTCCCGAGTCAAAATGGGAGACGCCCCCTAGGGTGGTTGAGAATGACCAAGCTAAGATCCTGTGGGACTTCCAGATACAGATGGACAAAATGGTGATGGCTAACCAACCGGACATAGTAGTGGTGGACACGCAGAGGAAGATGCACATGGTGATAGACGTAGCAATACCAAATGACAGGAACATCAGGAAGAAAGAACAAAAGTAGCTGGAAAATTACCAAGGGCTCAGAGAAGAGCTCAAGAAGATGTGGAGGGTGAAGGTAACAGTCGTCCCAGTGGAGCTCGGTGCAGTGACCCCCAAGTTACGCAAGTGGCGCCATCAGATCCCGGGAACAACATCCGAGATCTCTGTCCAGAAGAGCCCAGTCCTAGGAATAGCAAAGATACTGCACAGGACCCTCAAACTCCCAGGCCTCTGGTAGAGGACCCAAGCTTTTTTCTTTTTAGCTGCAGTAACAGGAAATATATAGCAAACACCCTGTGCACAATGGTCTTCTGGTGTATTGTTAAAACCATACAATAATATCAGTTACACTAAACCACAATTCTCATACAAACACACACACAACCTGTAAGCCAGGAAAAAAAATCCTCTCTATATGAAAAGATGACCTGACCACTGGCTTGTTAATGGCTCTAAAGAGTAACTATGTCATGAGCTCAGTTTCATTGACATAAATCAGACAAATTTCGTATCAGCTTAAATCTGTAAATATGGATTTTTACTGCATATTACTCAGTACCTTTGAGGTTGTATTACAAGAGCTATCATAATCTGCAGTAATACCGCACATCAGTCAGCTTACAATTTATCCACAAGCTTTTAATAGTCCAAACTTTGCTCTGCTGTCATTCTTTTGCACTAAATGTCCCAGGAAATACAGGATGATAATGATGAATATGACCCTCTTTTAAATCAATGCATTCATCTCTCTGTGAGAATCCTACTGAGACCTGTCACCTAAGAATGCATTATGAATTAGGATTCATAAATAATTGGTGAGAAAACAGTGTGGGGTAACCGCATGAGGATTGAGAATGCTAAGTTCAAGAAAACCAAGGAAAAAAATCTCACCCTGACACCGCATACTGTGTGAAAATAGCCTTTCGAGAATGCAGCTAATTCAGAGCATTGATACCTGCCGTTCAGTCCCATTTGGAGTAATTGTTAATTGATAACAACAGATTCTTACATGTGAAACTGGAAATAAGACACTGCACATACATTAGCAGTTTATCTTGGCAGAATCCAGATTGTAAATGTCTCTGCAGTGTAACACCACCAACATCACCAACTGCCTTCTAGTAAACAAAGCCATGATGCATACCCTGCCATATGCTGCCAGAGTTGATGGCTGAACCAGTGAGGCAAGGGTAATGAATGTGCCAGACAGAAGTGGAGCAGAGATCCAGGTCAGGGTGTCTGTTTAGAGGCACATCAGGACCAGCTCCGCATAGCATCTCTCCTCATAAATGCGGTAGAATATATTAACTTAATGAAAAAGCAAGGCATGTACTGACTGTAAATTTGCCAGCAGTTCCCACCAGCAAAAAGACACTGCATGGTGATAAAGTGTTGTCTCCCAGGGTGTATGAGGGTCCCATAAAAGGGGCTGAGTTTATGTAATTGATATCATATATCCAATCTCATACTTCTAGGATGCTGGCGTTAAATTACTCCGCTTTTCTTTTCCTTTTTTCAGCTGATAGGCTGATAGGCACTTGCCTGAAGACAGGCACCAACACAGCTAATTCTTTTATTGTAAAACATTTTGTTCTGAAAAAGCCTTAGGTAAATTGTTATAAAATATTGAGTCAGTTGCCTAAAATGTCTGTACTTTGAGTTTGGAAGAAATCCAGAGGAAAAAGAACCCATTTGCACTTGTCATTATATTCGATGTTTGGTTAAAAAAAAGATTTTACTAACAAGATAGAATGAAAGAAAATACCTTTAAAATAGAACTAATATTTTTGTGGTGTGATACTCAATACACCTTTAATAAACTCTATTTTTTTAGTGCCTAGAGAAACGATTAAGTGTCATTGGTGTCTGAAAACGTCTGTTTCTTCCACAGTAATCCTTTCAAAGAAAAGTGTGTGACATTTATATATTTCAAACTCACGGCTTTGAGGGAACGCGACAGTATAATGCATTGCTTGCCCAATACAGCTTGACATTGCAATCCCCTTGCTGTTGAGTCCTAAATTCACCCAGCAAAGTTTTCCCAAACCAAAAAGTCGGCCGCTTTTTTTTTCTTTTTTCTTTTTTCATTAGACAGCACGTCTGCACTTTGATCCTCAAGACTTACAGAGTTCAAAAGCTGCATAAAATGGTGTTGTATTCCCTTTGAAGTGGCATCTATTTTAGGTAACATTTGACTCTCAAACATTTGAAAAACATATCCAGTCATATTTCAGTGATAAATTCATTATTATTTTTGAAATGCTACATATGCTTGTACTTTCAGTACATACTAGTTGAAAAATAAAAATAATATTATTGTAACTTGTACTCTTTTGCATTGTAACAAGAAGCATTGTTAGTGCTGTCAGAGGAAGGCCTCTCAAGATGATGGATGAACTCAAACAGCGAGTTGGTCAAGATAAAAACAAAGACTGTTTTTACAGATTCTGATTAATTTGCACTTAGGGTTTACACACAAGTGTTGGTTTTACGCACTACAGCAGTGATGATCAGTGATGATTTGTCTTCGGCAGCTAATTGTCACTTTTGCTCATCAGCCACTGAAGTGATAAATTAAGATGGCTGCCAGAATTGGTGACAAGACAGCTGTTCGTATTTGGATCTTGTGTTGTTCCTTTCGTTATTCCTTCAGTTTGAACAGGCATTTCTCTTATTCAGTAGGGAGTCCTTCCCACCAAGCTGCAACTTTCTAATGATCTCTCTGTGGAGCCAGAAGTTCACTCTTCTCATTGTGAAATTGTACAGCTTGCTAGCTAGTATTGCACTTCCACACTTAAGGTATATGCTTGTGACTACCATTTATTGTAGCTGTATTTGCAAACCGGAATATTACATGAGTAAATCATATTAAATGAATGTATTGTACATCTCTACAGCTTATTTATATTGGAGGTGAAGATGTGGGACAGTTGTGACAAGGAATTAAGGCTGCATAATTCAATGTGTGACCCTAAAAAAAGGTTTAAAAGAGTAAAAATTACATTCTACAGAAATTAAATAAGTAAAGTAACAGCTTTACTCAAAACAAACAGACAAACCTAAAGGGAATACCTAATTAGTCACCCTCTGTAAATGTTTGGTAAGGACTCCATGATTACAGTAGTATTTCAGAATAATACTACATTCACACACTGAATGTGTGTGAATGTGTTTGTGAATGGGTGGATGACTGGATATGTAAAGCGCTTTGGGGTCCTTAGGGACTAGTAAAGCGCTATATAAATACAGGCCATTTACCATTTATTAGTATAACACTATACTAATAATAAAAAAAATATTCAGATTATCAGCCACAAGATTTAAACATGGTAGGTATATATGGTATGGTGTGTAATACACCATTTAATAGTATTATATTAAGCAGTATTTGGCTCCAATAGTATGAGATTACAAAGTGACTTTTTTTTTTAATCACACAATTAATTAATTATGTAGAATTATGTAGGTTCTCACACAGTTTAAGTTTTATCATCATTTGATTTTAAAGAAAGGCAAAGCCTGGTGGTTTTGCATTTGCAGGTTTACAAAATCGGTAAACATTGAATTTTGTCAAGTCGCAGCTTTTTAATACTAATTGAGGAGGTAATTACTTTTCTTTATTAGATGTTCTCGGTGTTTTATCAGGTACTTCATTAGCCAGTGAATAGGCATCCCAATACTATGTTTAGGCCACTTACTCTTAAACAGTCTATTTGTTTAGCAGGAATTTTTTACATTTCTTATCACATTAATAAAATCCACCGAGTTTCCACTTTAACCACATATTGCGAAAGCCTGAATCTCAATTTAAAGCTTGATAAAGTTCAAGCTGTGTATAGGATATTATTTCAGAAAAGTCTTTGTGATGGATACTTGTTTACAGCAAAATGCTGCCTCTCAATTTTTCTATATATTAACTGAGGCCAGTTGCCTTGACATGCATTTGAAACACTAAAAGAGAGTGGAGCTGCAGATCTGCTGTCCACAGCATCTCTGAGCAAAACAACTTAATGGTCTATTCACAAGCTGATGCACGACCTTGTCTTCTGTGTACTCAGAAATTCAAAATACAGCTGGAATCGCCCTTAAAAGCCAAAGGGATTGCTTTTCCATTAAAAGCGGAGTGACACTGGTTTTATGTTTTTCTCCGTCCTTTGTTATACCCTCTGCAAGGGCACAGAGCTCTTCACCAATGTTACAAGTGGATTAAAAAATCTTTTTGTGAGCACTTCCCACATATCAGTATGAGTCACTACGTTGTTTCATACTGGAACTGGTTTTTGATTTCAATCGTGCAATTGGGTAGAATTTTCACAGATTGGATTTTGAAACCTTTCCTGTCTCCAGTTAGTTTGATTTGTGATATAAATTTCTGTTATGGCATTTTGTGATCACACAGTATTTCAAATTTCCTAGCAGACTGCTGGCATAGAGACTGTCACCGTGATATCTGTGAGTGTTATTTGCTAGTGTTGCTGGCTGTTTGTGTACACATTTAAGGCAGCTGACACTTTAAGTCATTTCTGCCCACACACTAACCCTAAGGTAACATGTGGCATTACAATTAAAGAACATCCAAGCCTATCAACTAAACACATCCTCACACCTAAACGATAGAATAGGTTAATTGCTCGCTACTGCTGCCAAGCACTCGCACATAGGGAAATGCAGTATTTTTCTCTGAAGAAAAAATACTGCAAGTAAGAAAGTCATTTTGTTGACTGAACCCAATCGAAAGCAGCTGAAAACTCGAACTGACTTCACAATAGCTTTATTCACTTGACATAAAGAGCATAAGCAGTTATTTAAAACCTAACTTTATGTTTGCTTGTTTTTTTATTATGACCTCCTATCCATCCATCCATCTTCTTCTACTTATCCAGGGCCGGGTCGCGGGGCAGCAGCCTAAGCAGAGAAGCCCAGATCCCTCTCCCTGGCCACCTCCTCAAGCTTGTCCCTGGGTACACCAAGGCGTTCCAGGGCCAGCCGAGAGATATAATCTCTCCAGCGTGTCCTGGGTTTGCCCCGGGGCCTCCTCCTGGTGGGACATGCCCAGAACACATTACCCAGGAGGCATCCTTATCAGATGCCTGAACCACCTCAGCTGGCTCTTTTCGATGTGGAGGAGCAGCGGCTCTACTCTGAGCCCCTTCTGGATGGCCAAACCTCTCATCCTATCTCTAAGGGAGAGGCCAGCCACCCTTCGGAGGAAGCTGAACATCTCATTCAGTGTAATTATATGAGTATTATACTTTACTGTGCAAAAGTCTTGACCCACCTCTCTTTTCTTTACATTGTGCTTTGAAGGATCCAGACTTTCTTGTAATTTTATTGTAAGTATTCTTGAGCAGTAGTTAGTAGTAGAAAGCAGTTGGCTGCTTTTCCAATCATTTCAGTCCAGTCCTTGTACCATTTACTTAGCATAGGATCATAATTACCACCACAATTACCAAAAACACATAATTTCTTTGCAACACTACGATTCATGGATTGGCCTCTCTACTCTAGCACCCAAGCCTCAAAATTATTGAATCATAATGTGATCATGTTAAAGGGGAGGAACAAAAGGCAGCCAACATCCATACAAAGGCATCTCAAATATGTGTTTAATGTAACAGACAATGCAAAACAAACAAACAAACAAAAAAAACCCTGCAACTTTCACCAGTTATTACAACAAATTCAGATTATTTCGGGAGACTTAAAAATTAGGGCAAAACATTGCATATCCATTAAAAATGGGCAACCATCCCTTGTATTATAACAATTAAAGCTCCATGTAGGCATTTCAGGATCCAGCATTAGTTAAATGAAGTCACTGTCAGAAAAATGACATTAAAAAAACAACAAAATGAGCAGATGTTCAACCCAATTATATGCAACTCCATTTCAGTCTATCAGACTGCGCTTTTTTTTTCTAAAAAAATACACTGCCAGCCTTGGTCTGCCAAGTCTCTGTAGTGTAAAATAAAATAAATGAGCCAATAAATAAATGTAAACAGCTGACATACATTGATGATATTTTAGAGAATTTGTACTCATATAATATGCTTGAATAACTTGCCAGCTTGGCCCTAAAAATGTATACCACACCATTAGATTTTGAACATGGTAGGTCATTCAAGGATACCGCCCCTTGAGATGTGGGATCAAATTTTTTAGGATTTCTTTTTTTTTTACTTGTAAGATGAAGAAATTGTGTGTCTAAGTGTGTGTGTGTGTGTGTGGTGGTGGGTGGGGGGTGTGGGGGTAACAGCCTTTGTCTTGAGTTAACCTTTAAAAAGCAGTTACTGAACATTAGCTACCAGTGACACACTATTACAGATTAATCCACAGGCACTCGTACACACAGCTAATGTGCGTTTTGATGGTTTTGAAATGGCTGATGGTAGATCAAACCGCTGTGGGTGCAATTTTTTCAAACTGAAAAAGCAATGTGTTGTTTCCACTATAAAACCTGACTGAAGCAAAACAGCCATTCTTAGCCTTGATGACAACCTTGCCCACTATTTGCAGTTCCTTAAGGGTAGTCACTTGAAATGTTTTAAGTTCAAGTCTGATTATACGATATGTCTGAATCAGCTGTTTTAAGGAAGCATCGCTTGTTTATGATCCACAAAAACAACAGATGACATTATCATTGAAACAACAGCAATGGTATAAACTTTGAATATATCATTCCATTTACAGCTGTGAAGAATCATAGCTTTAAATGTAATCAAAGCTACTCATACTTGTAATATTGAATTGGAAGGTGGTACAAATTTCCATTTAGACAAAGAAGACATATCTCAGTCCTGTGTCCTCCTTAATGTCAGCTGGGATAGACTTCAGTTCCTCTGCAGCTCTTGTTAGATAAGTGGTTAAGAAAGTGGATGATAGAAAGACAGATCTGATATTATTATTTTATTGGTGCTATTATGAGTTCCGACTCATCCTTTAGTCTTCACGATGATCCAATGTGATCAGAATGAAGTTAATGGATCAGTGTGTATGACAAGAGGTTTAGAAGGTTGGGAAAGTACAGAATCAAATCTAAATGTCATAAATTAAAACAATGCTTTAAAAATTGTTTAAAACATAAATATCTGTTCTTTTTATGCTTTGGCTGATAATTACCAGTAAGTAACAAGCAGGGGGCAAGTAAAATAGGATGTGCAAGAGAAAAGCTATTTTATTCTTTTTCGGTTTGAAAGCTAGTTGTTATATATAGTGAAAAAAACAAAAGTCACTGGTGAAAGTGCAACTGGGTTGTAATACAGTGTTAACCACTGCTATCTGGGAAAATAAGTTAAATTACCCACTTAACTTGAGTGTGAGCCCAGTCAGGAGGGAACACACCCCAACCATTAGCCTCCATTTAACAAATTGCAGCTTTGGCACTTTGTACCAATATATTAATTTGAGCTTCAGAGAAGAGGAAGGCTTTTGTTTTAAAACATAAGTGTCGGTGAAGACAGGAAGACATATGTAACTAACATGAAGTCATTAATAATGCAGAATTCCAGTAAGAGGTGAACTGAAAATCTCCAGAACTGTTCACTAGCTTTTGCATTTCATATCCCACTTTGCCACCTCACAGCAGGGTTTTGCTGCCACGTTCAGTTCTACCTCCAAGTGCAATAAACCAATTAAGGCGGTCCAATTAAAACCCAATTCCAGCTGAGACCAGCATGCCGTGTGCCTAATGGATATGTTGTAATTAGCTCCAGAGAGAGAGACCTCGGGGATGCACCTCTCTGAATTGTTACTTGCACATATACACAAAAAATACTGTATTTCATCATTTATCCGAGGCATATGCTACTACACCTCAAAAAGTATTGATCTGGATAAAAAGTTTGGAGCAAACACTTGCCTCTTTGCAACGTCATGCAGGAAAAGCTGTCACAGTGTCTAAGCTGTAACACTGTAATTGGCTCTCTCATATGCACCCACATCCTATTAAGACATAAGAATGTCTGTATACACTGCTTGCACGCACACACACACACACACACACACACACACACATCCGTGCATGCGCACACATCTTCAGTCACTATTCCAAGAGGAGACAGCACAGAGAGCTCAAAAGGAAGGGAACAAAGCCTCTTATTTACACCATTCTCCAAGGGTTGTGACTCTTTATGAGGACAGATGATTTTAATGGATGCACTATATGTGTTCTTGGCACACTCAAGGCTGTTTAACAGGAGCAGCCAAATGGAGGCGAAAATTACATTTTCACCTTTCACATATGTGTTGCACTAAATGATGAGTATTGATTTGACGGTTTATGTAGCACTACCTGGACAATATCCGTGATAATAAATCCCCTCGGGGCTATAACCACAATTTTACTCTCATATTCATCTCGGGCCTAATGCAGGGGTCAGGTTTGAATGAGCAGGGGGAATAATTGAGATGATTACAGCCAAATGCGGGCAAAAACAAACAACACATGCATCATGCTGATTGGATGCAGAATGATTGCGAGAATTCATTGTGCTGTAGTGTGCACCACACGATCAGTTATGATTTATTGATCATCTTTCTTGTAATGCATAATGCAATTGCCTTTTATTGCTTTACATAGACCAGAGCTAATAAAACATTTTGACAGTCTACGTGAAAGGTCTGGTAAAGTGCTGTAAGATAAAGAAGTATGTGACAGCTCAGAGAGAAGAAACTTTTGTTACACTGGAATTATAAATGTATTACTTTATTCTGTTCGTGCACATGTGTATTTGCACATGTCACATGTCAAAATGTATTTTTCGTACGGCACTACTAAAACTTATTCAGAAGAAAGGAACAATTAGATTTTTAACCAGTTACAGCAGTGCTTTAATTATGCAGAACACATAAAATTTGCTTTCTAATCTAATGTTAGCATTTCTTGTATCTGTCTACCTTCCAAAAGCATTAAAAGCAAGTCATTTCTGTGATGTGACAAATTTCAGGTTAAAGATCAGTTTTTAATTCACACCTTGTGGTATGGGTTAAAATGACTTCCCTTTCTCGGCATAGTTCATTAATAAACATTTTGTTATGATTAGAAAATCACTAATCATGATTACAGGTGTTAAGGTTCAGTGCTGTTATTCTGTCCAGCAATAGAAAACAAAAGACTACATGAATTTATTTGCTTAAATTCACAGGAAACTTACACAATCAAGTTGTTCACATTTCTTTTTTTATTTTTATTTTAACTGCTAATATTCAGAATTGGATTTTGATAATTAACCTTTTCATTGATGATGAGTCTGCACCTCAAACATAACTATTTAAACCCAGCATGGGTAGTATAACCTGAGAGGAAGAAAGTAAGAGTGATATGTTGTGAGACAGAGTCATTTCTGGCATCATTTATGTTCAAGGTGCATAGGCGTGAAAGTGAATTGCCATATAGATATGATGGTTTCATATAACATAATGAACTTGAGTGTAGTATAGTGTAATCTAATATACATGCATTTATATAGCACTTTTCTAGTCATACCCATCACTCAAAGCACTCAAAGTAACATGTGCTCTTTTATTAACCACACCCCTAATCTTTACATAATGTCAACGAATATTTCATTATTATTTCTTGTCTGGTCTGGAGTAACGCTACATTGCGCATAGCACCAGAAATAAAGAATTAAAAAATGCTGCAACAACAGAGAGCTCGATCTACCCCATGCAAGCCAAAAATCTTCCAGCACCACCACAGGCAACCCATATTTGAATGTCTTTTTTGTTTTACCTGTACAACTTAACATGTATTGAAACAAAACATATTTACACTCAAGAGACACTTTATTGGGTACATCAGTTCAGAAAAGGCAGCAGCTTAGTACATTTAGGAATGTTCAAGACAACCTGTTGAAGTTCAAACTGAGATTCAGAATGAGAAATCTAGTAAGATAACTTTCAGCTGTTCAAAAGAGAAACTAAAGGAGGAAATGGAGGAACAAAAAACTTTAAACACACCTTTAGGATCTTTAACAAAGAGAAAAAAGGAGTTTGCCGATTTTTGTTTTTTGACAATCCCTGCCATTTCCTTCCATTCCATGTGTCTGCAATGTATGGAAGCTCAAGAGAGGGATGAGGAGGCAGATGAGAAGCAAGAGACTGAGTGATGCATTGGTATATAGGGTCCTTTCATTTCTCAGGGAAATGACGCTGGAGACACACAGCAGTCAGGCCTGGGATGTTGAGCTTGGGAAAGGCTTGACAGCAGAGCCCTGGGCAACTAAGAGGAGTGTATCCTCTTCTATAGTGCCATGAGAGCAACAGAAGAGTGTAAGTACAGATAGAGGAGTGAAATGAGATGAAAAAAAGGAGAGAGGGAGAGATGGGAAAGAGTTAGTAGGGTGGCTTAAAAAGAACTGTGGTGTGAGGAAACGAAAGAAGGAGGGAGGAATGAAGGGAGAGAGGGGACTGTGTTCTGCAGCCATCTGGCCCGTTCAGTGATCCAGAACGTTGACACTGGCAGCTGAAGAAGGAGAGAGGAAGGGGAGTAGGGGAGCAGAGGAGTCCTCGGTTCTGTGTCTGAAGAGAGAAGTCTGTTTGTATTACTTTAATCTTATTCGCAGTGGTATATACGCACGCTCACATATACACAAAGGCATTAATAGTGCTCTGCAAAAAATAATAGGTGGCTTTTCTTAATCTCATCCAAAACTGTGGAAGTGCATCCAGGGATAGACTTTGCCAGACAGACAAGTGACACATTCCTCATCATATATACCACAAGCTGATCTGATCTCTCAGCTTGCAGGGACTTAACCATACAGGTGCAGACAATGCCTCAAGCTGAAACATAAAAGTATATTTTACAAAGAGCTTAAAATAATTCAATGAATGGGCAGCAGTGTGACAAAGCTAAATTGTAATGGGCATATATATAAAAAATTGTACTGTATATTGCATAAGAGAGTAGATAACGGCAACAGCAACAGTGGGATTAAGAAAGGTTTCGTGCAACAGAAAAAGTTGCCAAACGATTTCGCAACTAATTTGTTTTGTCATTCAAAATGTATTATTCCACAGTGGTAAATAAGGATTTATCCTGGTTAAATTTTTGAAATGAGATAAGACTAGTAATTAGGATTTTGTTTGGTAAGATAGCCCCTGTTGTCCACGCGGCTTAGTGCTTAGCTGAGGCCAGATTCAGCACTGACACACAGGACCAGGAAAAAGGTGGCATATCTGGCCCAAACAGATGGCATGTGTATGCCTGCATGAATGAACACACATAAGCAGACACGTTCCAACTATTCACACGCATACACACAAGAGCAGACTATATGAGGAGATAATGTTGTTCAAAGACTATTTGCGGCCAAGTGTGAACAGAAAGATGGAAGAAAAAGAAAATCGGTGTTAAGCAAAACACCTGGAATGAGTGTAACCTCCTACAATGCTTACACTGAATTATGCGTGATAACACCTCATATACCCCAACAGGATGTATTATGATTACACTATGATGAACGCACAGAAAGTAGCCATTAAAAAATACTGACAATCATGATAAGAATACTGTAAAGAAAATACGGTTGATCTCTAAATGGAAATTCTTGTCAGGGCTAATTGTTGAATTATTTGTTGATGTTGCAGAATAATGTCCAGTCATGTGGGTGGTTGCTAAATTGAATGGTGCCTGAATTTTAAATCCTATTTCACGGATGAGTCCAAGTTCAAAACATGCCATCTCATGGTTTTTCGTCTATTTAAATGTATCCTGTACATTGAGGAGAGAGTTCCACCTAAATTACAATGATCTCACATTTTATAAATTTCCTCAAAAAAATGTCACAGGAGTAATTAACAGGTGCAAAAAAGGGACTGCATTGTGACTGAAGGTACGTGGAAAATTAAATAAGTTTTGCCAATCAAACTATTACCAAAGGTCTTGGTATAAAATCTCAAGGACTGAAAATCAATTAGCAACTATTTCCATTCACCAAGTAGTTGCACTGCTGTTCAAATTCTAAAAGAAAATTGAATGAATGAGATGCTCATAACCTTTGACTTTGTGTTAATAACTCGTGTTCTCTGAGTTGCATTTGGGATGCTCCAAAGGTCCCTGCATGACAGTGTCATCCACAGTGTCTACTGTAACAGAGAGCCAGTGCAGTATTTTAGTAATGTCAGTATTTTTATTAAAAGCCTGTGGCTTAGAAACAATTTACGGAACCCTGAGGGAAATGTCTTTTCTTCTGAAAACTCTTGGGATTCAGCCGAAAGAGAATCTACCAGAAATGTTAGAACTGCAGCTAATAAGCGCTACTAAGTTAAAGTCAAAGCAACAACTGTGACTGAAGGTTTCTAAAAATTTTGTCCCTGTGCTCAAACTGTGAAGTATTTTAGTTTGGGTGGGATGTTTTTCAGAGCTCTGCTAACAATGTTTACCCCTTTGTAGATAATGTAAGTAGTTCAGATGCGTAAAAAGCTAGGTTTACCATTAATGAGTGGAGTGCAATGAGTTTTACAGAAGAGCAAGTGAACTACCCAACCTCCCCACTCACCAAGCATGTTGATGATCAATTCAGCTGTTTGCTACATTATTAAGATAAATGGACCAGACTCAAAGAGACAAATTCATGATTTTTATTTTAAGTATGTGTTAAGTAAATTCACATGATATAATGCAAACAAATATATTTTTAAATGATTTTCAGAATATTTACCATAAAGTGACAATAGGTAGAATTACCTCACTATTAACAACGTGCATTACGGTCTGAGGCACATGTTTGCAATGTTCACTATCACTGCAGCGCATCCAGGGGCCTGCATGGACTGTGATTGGTCATGTGCCAGAAATTTTACCCTGGATGCCATCCAAAATATCATGAAGATCAGGAAATGCTCCGGATTTAAATTCCATCCTAGGTCCAGTAGCAACAAAAAGAAGCACACATCTTGCATTCGTATTAGAAATGTGAAGGCAAGACACTGACAAGTCTTAAATTACATAGATCAAGTTTAAGAAATACAAATGAAGTACACACAGGAAACTTTGCCCCTCATGTGTTGCACAGACAGGCACAAATAAGCTGGAGAAATCATATATATATATATTTTTTTTTTTTTTCTTTTTTTCTCCAATATTAGCTTGATATGAGAACCACTTAATTCTTAGTGGTTTTGAAGAATTTTCTACCAAAATCTTTCAAGTTATCACAAATACGCAACATACTCAGTCTCAGCAATAAATGGTTTCACTGAATGGGTATGAAAGCGTTGTTAGACAAATGTATAGTAAAGAGGAAGAATTGAACTGAACAAAACTTTTCTCCTGACTCAAAGAACAAATACATGAAATTTGTATAGTACTTAAAAACAGAACTCAAATAAATGCACATTACACCTCCAGTGGAAATTCATCTGAGATTTAGCACTGAGAAAAACTCTGCTAATATAATACTTGAATGTGACCTCATTGACTCCAAGTGGTGATAAATTGAAAGAATATGAAACATCATAGTGGTGGAATTAGCAAAACAATTGGTTCCACTCAGCATACTATCAACAAAGCGGATTTCTCATATGTGCTAATATCCAAATGTCTGGTGGTGCTTGCATATGTTGAAATTGGCTGTTTAATGGTGCAGTCTCAATGAGCTAAATCTTCTCTGTTGCTAAAACATGCTCACACTCACCCCTAGTTTGCATCTTTGCAATTAGCAGAAGAGAACTTATTTATTGAGACAAATTGAACTGCAATTTGCTTTTTTGATTTGCTAGTTCCAGCACTTACTGCTTAGGGAGATTAGAACAAAATCATTTTCCAAAATGCAAATACAGTTCCCACATTTATCTATGCATGTTTAGAATTATGCATACAATATCAAAAATCAAATCAAAACCAGCTCAACAAGCACTTATTTGTTCCTAGTCCCTGCATCAAGGATCCCAAGATCACCCACCATGTCTGTGAAGGTTCGCAGTCTTCCAGGTCATCATAGTCTAAGGAGCTTGGAAAGAAAGGCATCTGGACTTCTTTAAGTTGCTTGAAGACATTTCACCTCTCATCCGAAAAGCTTCGGTCAAATGGTGGAAAGTCCCAGATTTAAGCCCTATGGGAGTGTCCCCTCAAGAGGGACAATGGAACCCCTAATGATCCTCTACCTAATCACACAAGCCAAGGTGTAGGTCACAATCAGCCAAGTTTTCGGGTGAGCTCATTGTAAAACCTAGCCCCACCCTATCGTGTGATTTCCTGAGGTCAAAAGGCCCAGGAGTCTGGGAATTATTCTGGGGATTATCCACAATGTGCACTCACAAACATATTATGCATAAAGGCTCTTAATCAAGCTAACTTCCAGATAAAACAGCCACTGCAGTTACAAAAGGATTGCAAAATTAGAAACTCTGTCCAAACAGATAATATAAGATCCTTAACAGGACAGGATCCTGTACTGAACTGTGAGGACATATGTTACTTTCACTTTCTTGTTTTTTGGAGGGGTTTTTTCACAGCTTGCTTTGATGGCCATGAACAAATAAAAACTATTTAAGGCTTTAAGGCAGATTATTATTATTATTATTATTTCAGTTTTTGGTGTACTATGTGGAGAAAGAGTGATAATTGGCCTTTACCTCTGATAATTTGTTTTGAATTGCCTTATTTGAAGCTAGTTATTTTCTGTAAGGACAACACAAATAGACCCACAATGCTTGTATGACCTTTCAGATCTGACATGGTGCTGTACTACGCTGTCACTAGCACTGCTAGGCTTTTCCTTTTATTTTGCCTCTTCTGCTCATGTGGGATCAGTCTGTCTTTGTGCATGCAGGCTGGCAGCTCTCAGCCATGTTCACCACCCCTGAAGGAGAAGAAAGCCTGTCCCAAAGTCGCTGAAGCGGATTAGTCGGTCCTCTCTCTCGCTGTCTCTCTCCCTCTACCCCCACCACCTCCATATTTAAACATTTTGGTTGGACAAGGACTGTGAAACAACAACAAGCTTATAGGGTTGTGAAAACTTATGTATTCTTTGAGGTGACTGAGGCCCAGTTCTGAATTTTAAATATTCCTAAATTTTTCAGATATAACAATAATAATAATAATAATAATAATAATAATAATAATAATAATAGCAATAAATACTATCTGAATATGAAAGCTGCACACCATGAGGTGGATCAGAGAAATACAAGTCTAACTTAATTAAAAACACAACTAAGTTTAAACTAAAAACACTGGCTAGTCAATTTTAGAAATCTGCACTGTAATTAACAAATGTATTTACCAAAAATTTGAACCAAATTTTCCTGATTTATTGGGTTAAGCCTCTGGGGTCCAGAGTATAATTAGCTGTTGTTGACTACTTTTGTTTTTTTCTTTATCTTTAACATTTAAGAACTATTTACATTGTTTAGGATCCTTTTTTTTTTCAGGACAACCTCATGTCTGAGTTTTCAGTTTTTGTTTTTCATCTTGATACACTGTTATAACACAATTGATCTAAAATAACACAAGAAACATAAACCCTGAGTAGGAAAAAGTTTGTTTTTTTTATTGTAAACCAAAAAGATGTTTAGTGAATCATTTTCACAATGCAAATGTAAATTGTTAATTTAAACTACCACAGCTACCACAACTAAGGTAGTTGGAGTAGGCAACGTTAATTTTTTAAAAAGAACTTACTTCCAGATGTTTGTTTAGGTTGGAGGTGGAGTCTTTTGATGCTGAGAGAGGCTTTGTTGTAGGCAATTAGAGTTTGCATTGCACGGTCAGATTTCGTGCATCCCTTTCTTCTGTAAATGTGAAGTGGTGTTGGAATTTCCAAGTAAGAAATGCATTCCTACCTGTGCACTGCTGGCTCTGTTGTGCTGGCTCCAGGTCCATTGTGTAACTGACATCAACATTAACAGGACGCTTACATTAGAGCCTCTTATTTTGTTGTGGGTTTCCAGCAGTGCGTGGAATTACCATCATTAGGGAGGGGGATAGAGAGGGGATAGCCTAACATATGAAATAAGAAATGACCACTGTGTAATTATTTGTCTATTTATTTCGACAAAATAACTGTATTCTAATTATTACCTATTTAAATTGTAACTGTGAGGAAATACAGTTACTCATATGTTGTATTTTAAATATGTAATGCCAGTACATGTATTCTGTTACTCATCAACACTGTACAAGACAGAGGAGCACATCACAAGTCTAACAACAGGACGTGTTTCACTCCTTGTTTCCACCTGGAGACAGCATTTACATTGCAAACTGCCTTTGGTGGGTTTTTGGCTAGCAAATGTGACATTTACTACTGCCCTCATTGTTTTGACACACAAACCAAAACAAACACACAAACTACGCAAGACAACACAACACACTAACTGTACACTCCAAACATGCTGAATGTCACAAATCTCTCACATCTCAATACTCACTATGGATATTGCTCTTGCTAGCTCACTCTCTCTCGCTCCCGCCATTCCCAAAACTTCTGTGCAATACATTCAGTTTTAGAATTTATATACAATGTTAATTGTAGCTAGCTTATTTTAATAAAATCTCTGTCTTAATACATAGAGTCAATATGTTTGAACTCAAAGACAACAACATAAGGAAAAGTTAGAAACCAACCCAAATAGGCTCCAAATTGAACAGTGCTGTGATTCTGCTGTAGGAATACGTACAGGTAGAAATGGAAGCTATAAGCCTGACTGCTCATCAATGCCTTTGTTATCTGTTAAATATTAGGCCCATTGCAGCTAGGCTGGGGTTTGGAGCCACACTTTAACATCCCTCTGTAATTTTGTATTGGCATGCTGTCCCTTCAGATGCTTGCAAAGAGCCAGTTAGTAGTAGTTGCTTCTGTTCTGGATGCGGCTTGCTCTTGTCATCTCATCAATAAAATAAATGCATAGCTATCTCTTCTCTTGATATGTTTTCATGTAGTCCAAATGGAAAAACCTGAATATAGCATCTTGTACCTAGTATGGAAGCTTAGACATGCATTGTTTCTTCTATAATGACTAGCAGAGGGTGATTCCTCTTATTGGAAAAAAGGTTTGATTGTAGACCATCTATAAGAAAATAGCCCTGAGTTCACTTGATTTATGACTTACATAAACTCTTGAAAGTTTCACAAGCCATAGAAGATCATGGTTTCAGTTTCAATAATTATTTAGTAAATACTTTTTAATATGTTTCATGTTATAGAGAAAACCCTCCACATAGTTTGGGTCCTATATAAAGAAAAAATGGTTAAGGTATACTTTATTGGATGCGCTATTATTAGCCAATCACTGGCATTTGAGCATGATGTCTGTTTTGAAAATAAAAAGAAAAGAAGAAGATGATGAATATGTAAGTTGAGGTTTCAAAACAGGAACTTCACAAATGAATGCTTGGCATTACATTCAGAGTGACGCCCCATTTTTTTCATACAAAATCTATTGTAAAGATTGTAGAATATTTTATTTTTTTAGTTCAACTCCAAGCTGTCATTACTTGATAATTTTATGGCAACACTAATGCTTTCAAAGCGAACAGGCTATATAAAAGGGTCATTCAGAGTTTTTCGGTTGATTTGTGCAGTAACATCTACACTGTGTTGCATCGCTGTTGCTTGAATGTAGCCTGGTATTTTGTTGTATTTCACTGTACCCACTAAGCCTTGAATAAACGGACAAAAGGAACTCTAAAAATTATTGACTGCTTCTGAGTTTTCACCTCTCCATAGGTCTAAGACTTTAGAGTTACAACTTGCAAGGGTTCATCCTTTCATTTACCGGCCAGCAATAGCTGACTGTATGTGTAAGCCTGATTTACTGATGGGCACAGTTTGTAGAGGCTTCATTCTGGAATCAGATGTTGGTGTTGAACAGCTGGCTAATCAAAAAGTAATCTTACCAATCCGATTATTATCTGATCCGATTATTTACCCAGAGAAAGACCAAAGAGAAATCTTCCGCTCCCTGCTGAAGTTGAGAAAATGTCAAGTAATTGAAGTTAGACGTTGCTGTTCTTAATCAATCTGTCACTTGACCCTTCCCTTTGTGGTGCAAAGTACAAATAATGAGATTCAGCAGAGTCCAAATTATCAGTATTATCACGCCCTCTTAGAGCTGAGGATCAATAAAAAGCACACATTTTTTGAGCTGGGATGCTACAAAGAGGAAGCAAATTACTAAAGGTTTCCAACTTTAACACACTGGTCTTGAAAGTAAGAGGAGTTGTACACCCCTTTACTTCACCATTTTCATGCTAGTGCAGCTTGGACATCAAGCAGAATAGAAACCGTTTTCAAAAATACAGCTCTTTTTGAGTCCGCCGCAGTCATAGGACACACGGTCAGAGGGTAGGAGGACAATGACACTGGCATTTTTCGTAACAGACTCCCAATGTTGACATTCTCCCACATGAGAAGGACAAAATCTCAGCCTTTGGAGGAACTTAGTCACTGGTCCCAAAGAAGCGGTGGAACCATCACTCCCCTGCCATCTGTTAAGACATGAGCAGACAGCCAGCAGCAAACTGAACAGTCATTACTACCCTTGGGTCATGGCTCACTGACAAAAATGGTGGAAGTGAGGAAGCTGAGTAGATGAAAAAGCCTTCTAATGACCACCAACAGTCTTTCATGTCAACAAACTTATATGGCACCAAACAGTAGATTCAGTATGGACATAGTTAGGTCAAAGGTATTGTTGAATTCATATAAAAGAGGTTAGATTAATTGGATCATTATGTATATACTATAAATGAACTGAAGACAAGTGCTCAAGGGCATGTGAAATAGAACTTTGTTCAAAGGACGGAGAAGATAAAAGCACTAAAACCATTTAATTGTCTTTGCAATAAAATTAATAATCTTAGCAGAGGCCTGTCTTGGTGTCAGTTCTTAAAACCAGTTAAAAACAACTCTGTTTCCTTCAATGAACAAAATGCTTCACTGCCATTTGCATGCATATAAGGTCAGGCTAATTGGGCTTTTTCCATTAACTGGCACAGCGAGAAAAAGCCAGACTCTGAGTCATTCTTAACTTTGTATTTAAGATCACAGCTGCAACTTACCTCCACTGCTTCTTGGTCAATCCAAATTAAAAAGCATCCAATATGCAAGTAGGACTTGAAATTGATTATGTTTTTAATCTCAGTAATGCCTATCAATTACCTGTTGACTATCATTTGACCCATGGATTTATTCCTTTGGGTTTTTTTTGGTGGGGGGGCTAACAGGTATGAATCTTAAGCAAAACAGTTGTTTTGTTTGTCAGGCTTATAAAACCTTCAGTCAAAGGCCATATTGAAAGGCAGCACTGGATTGCAAAGGCTTGCATGTCTTCTGAAATTGCTGGAAGATTAGGTTGGACTGAGGTCTTCTGCATGCTCTCATTCATACATTTTCACCTGATAAGATTCTTTTCAGTTAGATTTTGATGTCATTTTTATTACTGCCAGTTAACTCTTGCTTTTTGCCAATCCAGGAAATACGAGTTAAAAAGATGTCCTCAGTTGATATAGATATTAATCCTTATTAAAACAAAGACATGGAAAAAAAGAAGTCTACAAGCACCGGTTGTGGAAGAAATATTTCACAGCTCTGTACATTTATTATCCTGACCTTATGCTTGCAAGCCTGGCCTAAAGTCAGTGACCAGAATACAAATGTGGACAGGTAGAGTTTTATATTTTGACCTCACTTGTCATTATCTCAGCTCTGGCCGGTCGGACATAGTGTGGTCTCACCAGCAAGTGTATTCATAATTAATAACAGGGCCACTATGCAAGAGCACACAGAGCCAATCAGCTATGTTTTTCAGACAGCCCATCTAATGAAGACACTAAGTCGAGTTGTCTGTGTACATGGCCTCCCAAAGTGGTAGTCAGTTATTCCTATGCATGTACTCAATTTGATTTAATTCACAAGTCTCGTTTGAAGAGATGAGTGGTGCCTTAAAACCCATCGCTCCTCTAACATGTCATTTGGCTTGCCACCAATCACAGAAATTGGTCAGCAGAAAGTTTCCTTTTGTCCTTGTGAAGTTAATTAACTCATTGGAGCACCCATAACCCAGGAAGCAGCCCATTTATTGTCTCTGAAAGGGAGATTTTTCTTTCCTTGGCCTCCATGGCAAATGGGCAGAATTGCACATTAGTTTTCTCCCTCAGTGGATGGCCCGTTTTGTTGTGGGCTGGAGCCTGGAGTGATTGAATAGCTCCGCGAGGAAGAGGCAATTTCACAATGCGAGCTTTTCACCACTGAGAAAACCACAGTGCAAGGTTGTGAGTAGAGGTGTCAATAGGTGACAAGCACTGTGTTTAGCACTGTTAGACAGTTTAACTGATAATGCAAATAATAATTCTAAATGTGTTAATATGTAAAAAGGTAATTATGTTACTTTACTAATCATTCATAGATAATCAATTATAGTACTTTGTTTTGACTAATCACTTCAGTTAGGTCAGGTAGTTTTAAGTAAAGAAAAATAGAAGAGCAGAAGACAATATAATCCATTTTAACAAACGGGCAGCTCTACAAGGAAGAGAAGGATTTAATGACCATCCAGCAGCAGCTTTAATGACACAGGTTTCCACATATCCCAAGCTCAGACATTTCACACCCTTCAGCTCTAACTAAAACTGTAGCTGTATCTCGAATACATGCAAGTTGTGTAATGTTATAAGGCATACAAGGTCTTTTTTTCCTCATTTGGTGAAAGCTAACATCCTTCCCTTCAACTTCCAGCATTTACCAAACAAATGAATAAAGGAGTAAAGCTGATATCAACCCAAAAAAGTACAAAGAAGTTGACAAAAACAAAGACATGATATGTTCCTACAGTTAGTAATGGTCATCTGATCAATTTGAAATTCTAAACTTTTACACAACTTGCTAAGAAAAGTAATCACACGGCCAGCCACCCTTGTACCCAGCCTGTCCACCTTTAGCTTTTGCCAGATGGTTTTCTTAATAAGTGTAGCAAACATATAACAACATATGTTAATATGAAACACATTCATCTTCCAAGTTTTCCCTCTGCTCATAAAGCCATACATCCTTAGTTTGAATTGCAACAGAATTTGGGAAACTTCAGATGATCAGCAATGAGAGCAGAAAAATTAGACTGTGCTTTAATTTCAAATTCTTCTACTTCATGACTTGATCACCTTTTTCATTCATCTGTGGGACTGCAAACCTCCATCACAGGAGCTATCTGTCATCATAACTATCCAAAGATTGATTCTGTTCATCTGGACGTAGCGTTTTCAGTGGGAGAAACATTTCGTCACTCATCCAAGTGACTTCTTCAGTCTCAGCTGACTGCAGGTTTCCCCAATCCCAATCAATTGCATAGTGACTGAAACCAGCCCACTGAAGGAACAATGGGCTGGGAGGGCAGTTCCTTCATGATGATTGTGAAACGTTTCTCCCACTGAATACGCTACGTCCAAATGAACAGAATGAACCTTTGGAAATTTACTTGCCTGGATGATTGAGAATGCATCAAGATGTCACCATAAATACAACAAGATTACACTGCACTTATTTCAATAAACAATATGTTACACATTTGTTAATTTAGTATGTGAATCTCAGAGTTTCTGAAATATTATTCATTATATATAATTTGACACATGGTAAAATTACTTAGTTACCTTTGGACAATGGTTTTTATATAGCTGTGATTCTTTTGAAAAACATTAAACTGACTAAGAATATTCCTCAAGTTAAATAGCTAATTCAATGCTGACTCTGTGGTTAATCAAACGTTATATTGAATGAACCATTTAGTGAAATGTAAATATTTGAATGTTTTATGTTTTAATCACAAGAACGCGCAGTTAATTTCATGTTGTAGTTCATTTTTCCTTTCTATTTCTTCCGTAATGATGAAAAGAACAGAATTATACTCAATGTAGAAAAGAGTTCATTTCTTAAATAAAGAACATAAGATGTGGAGTCCAAGATTACATGAAAACCTTAAACCACACCTCGAGCACTGAGCTGTGGTTTAGGCAGACCAATGTGATGAAAAGCACTGACCCCAACAATCCAATGTCTTTGCTTTCTTAGTTCTTGTCCAGTCCCTTCCCTCTTATACAGTTGTTTTTACAGTCTATTGTTAATTGTTGTATCTCATGGCAATTCATGTTGAAGGTTAAGTACGCCACAAATTTCCCATTTGAAAGTAAAATAAATAATGTATGCTTTATGGTATGAGCTGTTATTAGCTAATCACAGACATTTGAGCAGGACTCTTGCTATGATATTTGGTTTAAAAAGAAGAAAAAAGGAGATAATGTGTAATTCAAAGTCTTGAAATGAGGACTTCACAAACCAGTGGCTGGCATGACAATCACACTGGCTATTCATTTTTATAAATAAAGCCTATTGTGATGTAGCAACCCAAGTTTCAGAATCAATCAGCTAAAATTCGTAACTGGGTCAATTTGAGTTTTCGTTGACTGTTGTTGTTGTTTTAGTTTTTTAAATTAGAATACTTTCCTTTTAGTCTAAGTTGTTTTTGGTATCTGAAAACATTTAGCTTATTTTTATTTAGTTTATTATTTGTGAACATGTTAAATTTTCACATCTGATTTTAAAACCTAGCATAGTTAAACAAAGTAAGAATTGAGACTCTAAATAAACATCAACATTTCAAGGACCAAGACCTGCTTCCTGCCAATCTCTGCTTGCCTGACAGTCCATATCACCTGGATGTGCCCTGCCTGAACCTGCCATCCACTCTAGCAAAATTGCCACACAGACTTCTACAAATCAAGGCCTGCAGACTGCTGCATTACAGGAAAAGTGCCTGTCATTGCTGCTCATCTTTGGCCCTCAAAGAGGTGGTTCTTACTAAAGTAGCCTGTGACTCCAGAGGTAGACAAAAAAACTAAAAGTCTACTTGTTGATTTTGTTGGTACTGAGATGACATCCAAACCCATGCATTCCCTTTAATCACTGCCTTAAATTTCTTTGTTTAATGTCAGCGTAGTTTTAAAATTCCAGCCTGCATTGTAGATGGGTGATTATGCATGGAGACCTAAATAGAAAACTATCGTCGGGCATAAAAGTGGGATTTAGTTGGTGGGGGAAGCGTAATATCAGGTGGAGCAGTGCCATGTGGAGAGAATTAGAGATATGTCACATTCATTTCTCTTATGTAATCCAGCAGCTTTTCTCTGTGTACAGGCTGTGGTCAGCTGAACTGTGCAGCTATTATTCTGAGATTCACTCCTGTTTGTGAATTAGCCCAGCTAAATTAAACAAGATTTCTAACACCTATACCGTTTAAGTTATTAAGAATTTAATTTTAAATCTATTATTGATATTACCTATTGATTCAATTCCTCATCAAGTCGCTTATTGATTCTCACAGGCTTAGCTTGAACAGTCACCACCATCGCTAGGCATCTTATCAAAGAAATAACAGCTACTAAGGCTAGTCCTTACATTACTTTCTCGTTTCTCTGTAAAAAAGACTTGAAACACATTGTTTCATAATTACCAGTTAATTATATAAACCTGAGGTTACAGTCCCACATACCAACACAATGATGACACACGTATGATCTTTCTCTTGAACAATAAAACAGACAGCACAAAGCAAAGATAAACAGCAGCACAAAGAGACTTTGAAGCGATCGTCACTGTGGTTCTACTTTAGAAACATGAACAGGTAGAAATGGAAGATGCAGCCTGACTGCTCATTCAATTGTTACTTGTTGAAGCTCAAGGTCTGGCTGCTGGGCTGTGGTCAGCATTCGCTCAACTTTAAATTCACTCTGAGTTCTTGGCTAGCTTACCATTAGCATGCTGCCCGTGCAGATGCTTGAAAAGAGCAGTTTTGTTGGTATCATAATGCAGCTGTGTTTATTGCTTTTTTTTTTTCTTTGTCTTGGATGCAGCTTGCATTTTACCATTGCACTCTCGTCCTTTTGTGCAATAAAAATAAAAGTAATGTCATTATCCACACTGTAGACTGCACCACTATTTTTATCCTCCAGCACCTGAACTGAAATCAGCTGATTGTAGCGCATGTGCAATTGGATCCTGCAAGTAGAATGGATAGGCAAGAAGACTAATAATTTCAAGAAACTGAAGTATTAGAAACCGGATCTCGATTCCCATTCCTAATCATCGGTTTAAATTTTAATTTATGTCTATTACTGTCTAACACCAACCATCAGTCCAGGTTTGAGCATTACTGGAAACCTTACACAGCACTGCAACTAAAGTGCACTAAAATGTCTTATATTTTATTATATCCTCTATAACACAAAACTAGTATACAATTTTTTTGTAGCAGCATGTATAGATCTGATATATATTAAAAACTGTAAATTGACTCAGGACATCACATGTAGGCCTTTTAAATGTCAATAAGTCCTTACCTTTCTATATAATCTTCTTTCCTACTCTTTTGGCCTCTTTCTTACATTTTTCTCAGAGTTAAATTACCTGACATTATTTCCTTCCAGAGGGGAATAAACCAGTTTTATACTTAGCTAACAATAAGTATATAATAATAACAGTCCAAACTCCACAGTTGCAGATGCCACTGGAATAATTTGTGTGTTTGCTGGTATTTGTTGAGCTATTATTAACATTGCATTTAAAATTACCTATAACTTTAAAAAGCGTAAGCGTTAGTCCTTTAATGCTCTCGTCTCTTGTATAGCACTAGCTAGATACTGATGTACCATAACTTCAACTTATTGAGATCCAGGCCAAAACCGGCATTCCACATCATTCTGGGCTAGTTCAACTTCTGAGTATAGTACATTAAATAATGCATAAATTAGCACTGATGGATACATGAATGAGATTATCTTTTAAGACTTATTGTTCACAAGTTTTGTTTAAATCATTTTGATGTCTGGAAGGCGCAGAATGGCTTGAAATAATATGTCTCAAATTCAATACTAACAAGGCTGTTTTCGAAATCCAAGAAGTAAAAAAGAGAAATACTAGCAGAAAAAGAAATAATCAAGTGAAGTTCAGATCCTGAAAATTCTACTTAAGCCCTGTGATGAAGTATTTTTACTTTGTCACTTCCCACTTCCAATCATGGATGTGCATTGTGGAAGTTCACCACTGCAAGATATGAATATATCTTCATACTTGCAAGAGCTTTTGTCCTCATGTTATGACAGACCTTTAATTTAGTCAAACTGAACTCCCCATGGCATACAATGCCAACACCATTTGGCTCTATTGTGAAAAAAATTCATTTTGACCTTTCTGTTTGGTAACCTCTGACGTTTGTTCTCTTTTCCACCTCTCCCTGTAGCTCAGTGACAGTTGTACAGATGCGGGCAGACAGCTCTTTTTGCATTGCAGTTTTCATTCCCTGAAGGTGCAGAAGAAAACTCAGCTCCCAACAATGCTCATGAGTACGATTTGGTGTTACTTTAAATGGTCTTGGTGACACAGTAAAGTGCGCTGTGCCGAGGTGTAGAGGAAGTCACATTGCTAAATGGAAACCATTGTAAGCTCTGGGACTGTATGTTATTCATAGACATGGAAACCAAAATGACTTTCACAGCATAAAAACTTTGTGAGAAGAACACACATTTCTGGGCAGTTTTGCCTCTGTCAGGATTTTTACAGATAAGTTAAAAAAGGCATGATGTCGTTTACTAGCTTAATGAGCCTCTTTTGGTGAAACACAACGCAGCTTAAATAACTGATCACCCCCTGAGTTATAGTTTCCTATAATGACACAAACATTAAAGTCACATTTTCTCAACTGCTATGGCTAGGCAACTGCAACAAATACTGTAAGTAAGGTAATTAGAATGAATCCCAACAAAAATGCCTAATGAAGGGATAATATAATGTTCCTTAAAAATATCCCATAAAACAGTATTTTTTTCTGGGTTTCAGATTTAAACCTCATGTGACACACTCTCATTAAGTTCTTAGAAAATGCTGCCAGTCCCTTTTGAAGAGACTGGAGTTAATGAAAGTATTTGGGATAGGAAACTGGCAACATTTACTCATGGTCACTAATCATTAAGCCTATCAAAACCCCTGCAGATATAATATTGCCATTGTGTCATTGTCATTGCCACAGGCAGCAAAATCACAACAAAAAGTATATATATTTGGATGTCAAAAAAGGACTTTTAATTCCATTATAGTCTAGAAGAGATAAGCAAGAGGTCAACACAGGGCACTTTTTTGCCCTGCATGTATCTCAGTGGTGTGCAAATGTCACACTACATGCTTAGGGGATTGTTTACAAGGCTCATAGTTCAAAATGAAACTGAAAGCTGTTACTGTTCCCCTCACCTCTTTTTACCTCTGTCCCCCTGCTGAGAGCAGCAGTCGTTTCAGAGAATGGTTCAATGGCAAGTAAAAGCTCACAACTTCATGCTGCTGCCGTGTTTTAACACTAAGCCAGCCTCTGTGGAACCTGACAGGCTGAGACAGAAAATTCAAAGCTTCACCTGAGCAGTTCTGAAAACAGACAATTATGCAGTTGATCCCAACTTTTTTTAGATCTGTGTAGAGATGTGCATTGAAAGAGAATCAAATTCGAAAAATATAATTTTGGCTGGGATGAATATTTATCAAGCCTGCACAATAACTGTTTGCTTTCCTGACAAAGAACACAAGATAGACAAAGACAAAAGAAATGTTTGAACTGTCAGTAATGACAAAGAAAGAGTTGATACGTGAGTAATGTGAAAATGAATTTTTCTCCTAGCAATGGAAGAAGATATTTGCCATAGTTTTTATTTTAATTTTACCTTATTAAACTAGAATTACAGAGATCAGAGTATTTTCCTGTTTAAATGAAAAGTCTGCAAAGCTCCTTCGATGTTGCTGACAATTTTGGAGTAATGAAGAGATTGCTTTTCACAGCAAAGCACAGCAAATCAAGTAATCAGGGGTCAGTTTCTATACTCAATCAGCAGTCACTTCTGAGTGCCTGAAATGGACAGCAGCTTCCACCAGCTGAATTCAAATGATTTGCAGCCAAATTAATCCTTATTTCTTAGGACAATAAAAAGCTAAAGAAATGGTCACAAGCATATAAGTGAAAATTTAGACTATTCAACATAAAGTGGTTCATGAAATCATATTTAAGCAAACTGCAACCCTGACCCTGAAACTGCAAAAATGTTCATTTTCTGAGCATTTGACAGTCAGTAGAACAATTACATAAATACACATTTATGTACACCCTAACTTGAAATCTACTTTAAATCTGTCATTTGGTCCTCAATAAACTGCCTGCAGTGGTTTGGCAGAGCATTTTCCTTTATAATAGCATCTCTCTACTAATAAATTGGGAAAATGGAGATTGTCCAATCATACACCATTTGTTTGACTGCTTGTCTATTGGTTCGTCCCTGTGAGCACTCACTATTTATGACTTCAGCTTTACTTTACCTGGGTTAAAAGCAGACTGCATATAAAAGATAGAAATAACTACTGTGACGTCACCCACCAGCATTGAACTCAACTTTTTGCTATTGCTAACTTAATGTTGCTATCTTCTTTGTCATGTCTGAGAAAATTAGGGACACTGCATATAGCAGCAATTTGTTATATCCGGCATTAAACTATACACTTCCTTAGCCTCCCTTTTCACTCTGTGATTATAATTTAATTTTATGTTTATCCTTTATTTAACCTTTAACAACCAGTCTAGGGTTGCAGGTGCAAAATGAAGGTAATAGGAGACTAGAGGGTGGTGTAAAGAATGTAGCTAGCCAGCATCAGATGGTAGCCCGCAGGATAACTTTTGAAATAAAGACAAGTAAACAACTATCTTCCACAGTATGTTTTTTGCCCCGTCTTCCTCCCCTCAGGAAGTACAGAGGATTGATCATGTGGAAGTTCAGTTCAGCTCAGTTGTATTTACTGTATATAAAATCAATTCACAACAATTGCCTCAAGGCTCTTAATATTGTAAGATGAAGACCCTTCAGTAATAAAAAGAAAACAGAGAAATCTGGGGAACTATGAAGAGCTGAAGGGTGGAAATATGGTTGGTCCTGATGGCATTCCTGTGGAGATATGGAGAAGTCTATTAGATAGGGCAGTGGATTTAAAGATGCCTGAGGAATGGAAAAGAAAGGCGCTGGCACCAGCTGTCAAGAACAGTTGTGCAAAACTGTAAGAACTACAAGGTGATAAAATGGAAGAGCCATGATATGAAAAAGAGTTACTGACGCTAGGTTAAGAAGAGACGTTATAATCAGCAAGCAGGAATATAGCTTTGTGCCAAGAAAAAACAATATGGAGTATATTGAGAGTGTGGATGAAGAAATATAAAGGTCAGAAAGAGTTGCTCTGTTTGTGTGGATCAAGAGAAAGCATATGACAGGGTGCTAAGAGAGGAATGGTGGTGCTGCATGTTGAAGTCAGGAGTGGCAGCGATATTTGAGGGTGATGCAGGACACGTTTTAGGGCAGCAAGACTAATGGATGGCTTTAAGGTGGGGGTTGGATTACGACAGGGATGGACAGGTTGACACATGACTTTAAGCAGGTGTTTCTGTGAACTTTGATGTTTGTAGATGGCACTGTGATGTGTAATGAGAGCAGGGAGCAGTTCAAAGAAAGCTTGGAGAAGTGGAGGTATGCTCTGGAGAGAAGAAAAATAAAAAGTCAGTAGAAGGTAGACACAATACATGAGTGTGAAATGTGAGATGCAGACGCAACAGCGAGGATGCAGGGAGTAGAGGAGGTGAAGGTGTACAAGTTGGGCTCAACCATCCAAAGAAGTGGACGGTGAACAAGAGAAGTGAGCAAGAGAATAGAGACAGGGTGGAATGGGCGGAGACGAGGACCAGAGTTAGTGGTGACAGAAGAGAAGCAGCAAGAATGAAAAGGAATGTTCATACAATGGCAGTTTAACAGCCCTGGCCATATTTTGAATCACGGTGTCTGGATTTTGTTCTGTGTGTGTCCTCAGAGCTGGCAGCTGCTGTTGGTTTCATCACCAAGTGGCTGTTTTAAAATCTTTAGCCCTGCTGCGATGAATGGTTTAGAGTCGTTGGGACTGACAAAAAGACAGGAGTACGGCGTACATTTTACGACATCTTCACGTCTCAAAAAAAACATAGTCAGACATGAGATCAAACAACCTCAGACGTCAGACCACAGACAAAAAAGCATCACATTTCATTGAAAAATCCATCATTCTCATTAAATGGCCTCAGACTAAAATGTCTCAGAAAAAAACAGCATTAGACGATGTGGTCTCAGAAAAAAGGATATCAGACTAAGTCTCAGAAGAAACGGCATCGGGTCAAATGCAGCCTTAGTAACATGCAGGTCCTGCATTTGGACATAGCCATGTTCTGCCACTGTTGCACATTAATGACGTATTTGGAAAACAATTCAGCTGGCAGGAAGCTTCTCTCAGAGACTGTGTTGTCTGATGCCAATTTTCCTGAGACCGTGATGCATTTTTGTCTGTGGTTTGACATCTGAGCAAATTTGACCTGATGTCTGACGTTTCCCTGAAACCCGAGGATGTCCTAAAATGCACACCATACAGGAGGCTGTACTGGAAGTGGCAGAGTTGAAGATGTTAAGATTTTCACTGGGTCTGTTTGAAGACAGATATAGAGCGGCAAGGCTGAGATGGTTTGCACATTTGCAGAGCAGGGAAGTGAATATATCGAATGAGAGATGACTGGAGTGACATGTAAAGGGTTGGTGACAGAGGAGTATACAAGTGATAGGGTGAGATGTAAGATGAATGAGGAGAAGAAGAAAAAGAACAGAAACTTCACAAATCTGTCAAAGCACCATTTGTGTTAAGCAAACTATAAATTGGGCATTTAGTCCGGACTGACTAATAGCTCGTAACATTTTTCAACAAATCAGATGTAGTGAAATAAAGTCTATTCTAAATTTCTGACCAATCAGTAACCTGACCAATCAGTAACCCCCAGGCACGGTGGTTAGCACTGTTGCCTCACAGCAAGAAGGTTCTGAGTTCAATTCCACCATCAGGCCGGGGTCTTTCTGTGTGGAGTTTGCATGTTCTCCCCGTGTTTGCGTGGGTTCTCTCCGGGTACTCCGGCTTCCTCCCACCGTCCAAAGACATGCAGCTTGTGGGGATAGGTTAATTGGTTAATCCAAATTGTCACTAGGTGTGAATGTGCGAGTGAATGTGAGTGTGAATGGTTGTCTGTCCCTGTGTGTTAGCCCTGCGACAGACTGGTGACCTGTCCAGGGTGTACCCCGCCTTTCGCCCTATGACAGCTGGGATAGGCTCCAGCGCCCCCCACGACCCTGAAAAGGATAAGCGGAAGCGAATGGATGGATGGATGGATGGATGGAATCAGTAACCCATTTTTACAGTGAAAATAGCAAATTTTGGTAACTTAACTCATATCAAGTGGGGATATGATGACAGCAGTCTCTGAGAGCCTCTTTTTGGCACAGATCGTTTAGTTTTATAAATGTATAATAGCAGATTATTCTCAGTGAGAGAGTAAGCAACAAAAAAAGGCACAGGAGAATGCTTGCCATTTACTCGAGGTTAGCTAACAGAACAACATTCTGGTTAGTCAGCAGACTAGAAAAAGCCAAGCACCCCCCATACAGCTGAGTCTCTTTATCGCAAAACACCAGCAGCTTGTGAAAGAAATGTAGGACAGCATTAACATACTACAGAGAATGAGTTACTACAGAGTATAAGGAATAAAAGAGGGGAATTAAGAGGTGCGAACTCTGTCGTTTACATTATGACATGCAAAAATAATAATAATTTAAATAAATAAATAAAAGATGTCTCCTTTAAATCAGTGGAGTATCACTTTAACTGAAATCACTTATTTCTAGATTTTGTTATGCCAATAATATCAATGTTAAATGATAATAATTAAAGTTTTACTTTGTACAGGGCACAATACAGTGCAGTTAAACACACCATTTATTCAAACTTGATTCGTAGTTTCAGTTAGCTCCTATTCCCCAAGATTGTTTTTTGTTTGTTTTTTGTTTGTTATTTTTGCTGATTTTGTCAAAACAAAGACAGCCTATTCAAAATTAACTGTATTGTGGTCAATTATATAACTTCATTTACATGTAAATTAAAACATATTGGTCCCAGATGAGGGTGGAGCACAGTGAATTTAAAAGTGAGAATGTTTACTGAAGACGGAGACAATCAGATTAGAGTTTTGCTACCATACCACAAAACCATCACAGGTTTTCCCCAGTGGAAAGACAAAAAAGAATTACCTGTCAACACAGAATTGCAATCCAATTATATTTCTAAGAAACAAATGAAAATTTGTGACAAAGTTTTAGCCTGTGTTTTGTTGAAGTCTTTTAGTTTTGCCAGCTGCAACCTTACTGTTTTGGTTTACTCTCATTGCTCACAGCAGTGTCACTTTAGGCCTCAGCAGGCAGCTGTTTTCAGCAAAAAGCCTATGATACGCCCACTGTTCACTACCTGCCCAACAACAAATGGCATGACAGACAAAGTCAACAATTAGCTGGTGAGCATACTGCGGCATTTAACAGCTTTAGAAAAACATATTATTCTCTTGAATGAGTAAGAACTAAAAGAGAGCTGAGGGAATGAGAGACAGTTTGACTTACACTGAGCAAGTGGACAAAAACACAGCTTCAAATCACTGATTATGTGTTTCCTGGATGTGTAAATAAGCAGCTTTTTGTTAACATGTTTACCCTATCAATTCAAGGTGACAAGATGCCATGAGGTGCTCACAGCTTGTTTGTGTCAAACTCCTAATAATTTCATTCCTCTCCTGAAAACATTTGCAAATATTTGTCACCTTGAAGGCTGACACGGAGGTGAGAGGATGCTACCTCGTCTTCTGTAGGAAATCAAATTAGTTGAGTTCTAAGGCGCTTTGTACTGTAAAGGCTTCAGTGTCCTGAACTTCTCACTGAATGCTGAATATGTGGCGATACATGGTGGGAAAAGGAAAACTGAAACATTTTCATGAATAAATCCAATAAGTCCTTTTTGCCAAAATGTTTTTTTTTTGTACTTCAGTGAGTTGTTATATCTTGCCCGAGAGTCACTGAGAGAAACCCCTTTTAAATTCATTGCATTCTGTGAATTACTTGGCTCTGATTCAGCTTTGTAAATGGTGCTTGCTCATAGGGAATCGTTGGGTTCAAATTGATAGATCTTACAATAAAAGTGGCCAGAGATGACTGTTGCTTTGAGCTGGTTCTTTATAAATAATCTTGAATAGAACTGAATTTGGGTCAAGCTTAACTGAACATTTTTTCTGAAGTATTTCCTCTTTACCACTTCTTTTGAAATTGATTAAACTCACCTGCCAGGAAATAATTTTTCAATCACTCCCTTTTTACTATGAACATTTGTTATTAATGTCAGCAACTCAAATGCTTCTTTCTTTTGGTACTAAATCCTGCACATGCTCAAACGAAAACTGGGTGTCTGTGGACGCAGAGTTTACATGAAGGGATCAGTTTAAGAGAGAAAAATCTCAGAGCCCCAATTTCGTCTTTATTTCCTATGCACAAAAGACTTCTTCGCTGGTTAATAAATTATAAGGTTCAGCTTTTAAGTAGACAAACACTGTGTGTGGCTTGCTGCTCTGCATGGCCTCTTATTTAAACCAGTCATCTTATATGTGTATATTAAAAAAGTCTACATGTTTCCCGGGTTTTAAACATTTACTTGCATTTATTACTCTCCAAAAAACTTAGTCGGTGATAAAAAATAAAATAAAAACAGTCATTAATAATGCAGTATCAAATGGTAACACAACTAATACTGTATTTTGTCCTGTGTCTCTCTCTGCTTTCTTCTCTTTCCCTTCACACCCATTCAGTCGCAGCAGACTGTGGAGTTGGTTCTGCCAGAGGTTTCGTTCTGTTGAAAGGGAATTTTTCCTTGCCACTGTCGCCAAGTTGCTTACAGGGGGTAGTGTGATCGCTGGGGTTTCTTCTAATATCATTCTAATATTCTAGGGTCTTTATCTTAGAATATAAAGCACATTGAGGCAATTGTTGTTGTGAATTGGTACAATATTATTAAAACTGAACAGTGCTCGCCGGTCCTTCACCAGTCAGCCTGCCTTTTCATTTCTGTTTTCATCTCATTGTTCGCTCCCTGTCCCTTTTTCGCTCTATGTGCATTTGTGTGTGTGTGTGTGTGTGTCAGTGTTCCGGTTTATGTGCAACTTGGAGCATTTTCCCGACCTGAAAGCAGCCACACCTGACAACAATCAAACTCACCTGCTGTTGATGAACCTTGTTAGGAACTCACTATTTAACAGAGAGGCTGAGCTTCAGTCAATGTCAGATTGTTGAGTGACACAGTCAGTAAAACTCTGGCTCACTAAGGTAAACCTGTCTTTGGTCTTCGTCTGTGAGAAGTTAACTAATCATCACGTCTTTTTTAGCCAGGAAACCTGTGAGGAGAGTGTAGAGAGAGCTGAGCACTATTTGTAAATACAGCATCAGGAATTGTTTATCACACCACGGATCAAGACAAGAATTCACTGCGCGGAGTGTCACAAAGGCAAATGCTTTATTGGGAACTGTTTTTGCACGTCATTGTTCACTGTCAATAAATTCAGTGCGGACTGTGGTGGGGTTGGGTGGGCTGTCCCGGGCTCTGTGGGGCCGGGCGGCGCTGCTGAACTGGGTTGCCCTGGTTGGTTGCAGAGTATGAGGATGCCTATTGGGGTCAGTGGCGTAGCTGGCCCCAGGGAGGGGCCACTCCCCCTGCCAGTGGCAGACGCCCTCAGACATCGGTGCGTTGGTGGTTCTTTGTGTCCGGGGATGGGCCTCCAAGGTTTGGAGGCCTATCTCCACCCACCACCACTTCCCCCCTGCCAGTGGCAGACGCACTGAGAGAGGTACAATAGTGGTTCTTTGTGTCAGGGGGTGGGCGTCCAGGTACGCACTGGCTCACTCCTGGTGGCTGCTTGTCGGGGCCTCTCGGCCTGGGGCTTGGTCACTCTGGCACAGCTGCTGAGTGACCCCTCATGTGGGGCTCTTCTCAGCTCTTTCTGGGATAGTGGCACAGATGCCCCTCTGGTCTTCCTTGGTCTCTTGTGCTATGAGGGCCTCTCGATGTCTGGAGTTTTGATCTCCTCCATACCTGCTTCATGTCCTGGAGGACAGGGCTGTGGCTCCCCACACCCTCTAGCAGATCATTACATGAAGGAACCATTTAAATACAAGCGCGTCCATGCTCACAGGTGTACACACGGGTGCTCACACACACAAACTACACCCTTTTGGCTCCTACCTCAAAGCACACTGTGTGCTGTCGATCCTACGTGCTGCACAATAATATTCAATATTTAGTATTTACTGTTATATTCACAGAGGTCATCGATGATGTTGTTTATTATATTGCTCTCTTTTTCTTCTGCTTGTTTTCTCTGTTTTTCATTCTCAACAGGTGATCCAGGTGATCGATATATGTATTTTTTGTCTTTTGGTTTTTGCCCTTTATCACCGTTCCTCTTCCCCGCCGTTTTTCTTTCCCTCTTTCTTTATCCCTTTTCTTTACCCCAGTAATGTCTTACCCGTGTGTAGCAAGTGAAAATAAAATAAAATAAACAATAAAAGCAAAGGTGAATTAAATAGACCAATATGGCAAGGCCGGGATTGTCCATTTGGTAAAGTAAATCCGTTGGGCATCTTTCTTTGCCTTTAGACAACAATTCTGATGGAAAAAGAACCAAACAGGACAGATGGAAAAATAATAATAATTAATTCAGTGTTGCCTATCAGGAAGTCCTGCATTTGGGTCCCGGTTTGGTTGATTCCTGTCATGGCTAAAGTATTTCTGGACCTTAATTGCAGATTATGACAGTGTGTACTACAGTTAAGTGCTTTATGTGCTACAACACAAGAAAGGCAAAACGGGGAGGCAGAATCAGAGACAAGATCTGCTCACCAATCTGTCTGGAGAGAAAAAATAGAGAAAACAGCCCAGACAGTCCAGACTCTGATAATTTCCTTGATTCCATACTTAACATGAATGTTACATTAGTTTTAGAATATAATTTGTAGTAATTCCATTCTAAAAATGATAAAAAGAACAAACAACCTGACCTTATCCTTTTAAGCCCCAATGCCCCCACGCAAAAGGCAGGAGATCGGTTGGGCATTGGGGCTTAAGAGGTTATAGAAACGACTGGGTGGTTAGAGTGAGCAAATAAGCACAGGGCTCTACAAAGGAGAGGTTTAAGGATTGCACATCAACATGATGTAACCTGTATCAAAAACCTGCAGCTGTAATTTTGTTTATCGATCCACACGTTTGTGTTGTCACTTTGTGGACCATCATGAGTCAGTCCACTTGTCCTAGGCTTTCTCTGTTTTACAGGATAATTTTCAAAACAAGGTAGCAATATCACTGTTTTTAGGCCTCAGTAACAGAGGTCCAGAGACTGGTTGGTGTCCCCCTGGCAGCCACAGCTCACTATAAAAACAGTGCATTCCCTATGCACATTTCCTAGTAGTAGTGAAACCGTAAAAAGCACGACACAAACTAGAACCATGGACAATTGCATTAAAAGAAAAATTGGAGTCTTTTGAATCATGTTGGTTGTTTTGGGTTATTTTAAACTTTTAAAAAATAGCTCTCTGATCAAAAACAAAAACGGTAACAAGTGGCTTTTTATAAAGTATTGGCAGTAATTGTCTACAAAGTGATGTATGGAAAACCAAATTTGTTTCGTCTTGATTCATGGTCATTTTGATTGGTCCCAAAATGCTCCTGCATCATTATTTGTGTGTGGGCGATGGTCTTACGTCTACTTGTCTCTACGAGAACGAACCCTCCAAAGAAACCATTTTTCTCATTTACTTTCAATGCCAATGAATTTGCTGCTGTTCTAAACTCAGCCATCTGTAAATGGAAACATTAAGTGACCCCCCCCCCCAACAACTGTGTCTTATAATGGAGAAAAGTGATCTGAAGACAGAAGATGAACTAGAAAGCAATGACCACAGTTAATGAGCGGACAGAGAAAGGGAGTTAACAATGCCTGAAGACTTAGAAGACAATTACACTTGATCAATAGCATGGTATAAACCCAGACAGTCCTGCCACTTTAGATTGGACATAGCCATCAAATCTGCGCTTGCAATGAAAGGAGCTGCAGACTTGTTTGCACCTGATGATTGAATGACCCCTGTCTGTGTCTCCCTGTGTATCTGAAGGAAACCACTGAATACCAGTTAGTGAGCCAGTGGAAGAGGAGATATGTAGATGTGTGAAAGGTGGAAATAGGTAATACATTCCTGATAATAAAGAATATGACTCATGATACTTCCATTCATTTATGAGCTTGACGTTTGTTGGGTTTTGATTTGATGCGACTCATCTTGCAGATGGAGCTCCAGACAGCAGGGTGGGAATGAAAAGTCAATGTGACACACTATTAAGCCCAGAAAAAGGATTCAGAGGGAGATTAGCTATGATTGTGTTGAAATAATATGAAATTATTATGAAATAATCATTTGTGTAACTGTTCTCCAGACTATAGACCCTTATGTAATATCAGATATAGCAATTGTACTTTCAGTCATTTTTTTTCTGAGACTTAAATGGAAGAGTAACTCTTATTTCTAAATCTATGTAAGTCCATCAGTGAATATTAGAAAGAGAAAAAAAACAAGCAGAAGAACATAAAATCATGAATAGACTGACGTGAGGGAATAAAAAAATGTTTGAACATTGGCTTGCTTATTTCTATTCTTTTAGAAATAAAACTTAACAAAAAAGCCACTGATGCATACTAATATGCCAAAAATATGCCCAAAACCACCCAAAATGCTTGCAGTGAATTACAGTTATAATAACAAACAATAGTGGGTGTAATTATAGCCAGAATTAGCTTGGCAACACATTTTGCAGCACATATGAATATTTACTTTATCACTTTAGTATTTCATGTCCTGTCAGTAATTAGATTTTCTGTCTTACATGATAGTCAGTTACTTGCATGCATAACTTAGTGACATTTGATCTAATTAAAATATTTATACTATGCAATCCAAAGAGAAAGTATTTGTGCATATTTTTTTACTGTTGTTTGTTATGTATTTCATCTAAGTTTGAATAAAAATAAAAATGTTCATCCTTCATTGTGCAGACTGATGTGTTTGTGTGTTCATCACAAAAATAATTTATCTGATAAAAGTCTAATGATGTTCTGTGTATACCAAAAATCTGAGTTTAATGTCTAAACTTTTGAATCTGAATTTTCACATCACACCTTTTTGTCAGCTCTTTTCCAATAAACAAGTGCAATGTCTAAACCTATCAGCATTGCACAAACACTGAAAATGAGATGGTTACACATTTTATACCCAGTAGTTAAAAATTTCAGTGGAAAAAGCATTCATTTCATTGCAAGAATTTTCAACCAGGTAATTATTGTTTTTAAAGAAAAAAAATGATGCAAATGATACAGTTTAAGGCAAATTATTGTTCAATAAATCTGCCTGAAAGGGTTCTTGAGCCATTTATGAGACTCCCTTCCTTGCTCCTGTAAAATACATTTTACTTACTTACTTACATCATGACAAAAAAGATGTAATATCTGAAGTTGAATCACAGTATTTAATTTTTACTTTTATAGTGTGGGCCCAAAGAGATATCAGTGCAACTCGGAGGCCATCATCTTTTTTTGCGGTTAAAAGCTGGATTTTCCTGTTTGAGTCATTTATCGATTTTGTCACTAGTTAGCTAAGATAAACTAATGTAAGTCTATTAGCCGCAACCAACCACATGATGTCACGTTTCGTACTGAAAGAAGATGGCGCTAAACAGGTTTTTAAAACTTTAACTATAAGCACTTATTTCTTAAATCCAGCTTCACAGACAGTGTTACATCTATGCCAGTTTTTGAGAGCAGGACTCAGTGGTTAGCCTTTATATGTGTGGAATTTGCCCCCCTTTAAAAAAGAATGAATGCCATGGCCAGCTCTGCTACACCAAAAGATGTGTTTTGGCAATATAGAGTAGGTGTTAACAACACACACTGTAAAAATACAAACAGACAGGTTCCAGCTGGCTGGTGGATCTGGCCCCCTAGACCACTATCCCACCCACTTGTATTGTCATGAATGGAAAAATATAGTTTACAACATAATGCAATCCATTGGTTGTTGGGAGTTTGTCAGAAAACACCTGCACAGTTACAAAAAAACCCAAAATTGGACAGATAAAACCAAAATTACCTTGTACCAGACTGATGGAAAGAAGAAATGCCATACCACTCTGAACACACCTTGTCTTGTTAGATCTCTGAAGCTAAGCACGGTTGGGCCTGGTTAGTACTTTGATGGGAAACCACCTGGGAATACCAGGTGCTGTATGCTTTGTGGTGGCTGTAGCTCAGGATGTAGAGCAGGTCATCTACTAATCGGAAGGCTGGTGTTGGAGTCAGTCCAGTCTGCATGCCTAAGTATCTTTAGGCAAGATACTGAACCCCAAGTTGCTCTTAGATGCATGTGTCTGAATATTAATGTGTGTGAACATTAGATAGAAAGCACTTTAGTGTAGTACAAAGTGCTTGTATAAATGGGTTAGTGAGGCATGTATGAAAATGCTTTGAGTGCTCATATAGAGTAGAAAAGCACTATATAAGAACCAGACCATTTACCAAATGTATGGAGAAGACGAGGAACAGGTCATGATTCACATGATCAAGGATGTGGTATTTGCAATCATGGCTGCCAGTGCAACCAGTCTGCTAATGGTAAGTGATGATTGATAGCCAAATGCTGCAAAAGGGATCACAGTGCTTCACAGTGTCCCTAATTTCCTTCGGGATTAATAAAGTATTCTGATTCTGATTCTGATTCTGAAATACATAGAGCATAGGTGTCAAACTCTGGCCCGCGGGCCAAATTTGGCCCGCAGGCTAATTACATTTGGCCCACGAAGCCATACCAAATTACTATTAGAGTTGGCCTACTGGTATTATACAGCTAATATATATATATTGTTTAGTATTAAGCTTTGCTTGTTCCATATTCAGTTTTTCACCAAAATGTGTTTGAGTCCATAAGAAAAGATTCATTCTTATATCTGGAGGAATAAATATATTTCAATAAATATTAATGTTAGCCCGCGACTTTGTTCCAGTTTTGAATTTTGGCCCACTGTGTATTTGAGTTTGACACCCCTGACATAGAGACCCAAAACATTCTGCAAAAGCAACCCAAGAGTTTCACAAGGGAAATAAATGGGATTTTCAACAATAGCCATGTCACCACCTGATCTCAACCCAGTAGATCATGCTTTTCAGTTATTAACTTTAAAACTAATCCAGAGGGCCCTAAAACAAGCAACAACTGAAAGTGGCTGCAGTAAAGGCCTGGCATTTGACAGAGAGCATTTGGTAAGGTCAATGAGTTCTAAACTTCAGGCAGTCATTGGCTGCAAATGATTTTCATTCAGAAATGTGACAGTTCTTGTTAAATAATTAATTAACTGGAGTCCTTGAAAATTGGGAACTATCTATATATGTCAATGCTTGTAATTCCTAAATAATTCATACAAAGTCTTTGTCAAATTCCTTGAAATGAAATTGAAAGTCTCCAATTCAATAATATATTTGATTATTGTTTGCCTTTTATAAGTTAAGCTCTATAATACAGTTTTGTCAACTGCCCTAGAGCTTCCTCTAGTGGCTGCTCTGTATTATTGTTTTGATTACTTTGGAAAAAGAGAAAAAATAGAGGAAGCGGAAAATCCAAGATGGCTGAATGTAATTCCGAAGTATTATTGTTTCATGCTGATATGGACCTTAAAATGTTGTTGCTATGGACGAGAGTATGAGTGATGACAAAATAATAATTGTCTCTTTGTTTTGCTTAAATATTGGTATGATAATTTGCATGTTTAAGTGAGTATGAACGTTTTATCTTGTTAGCTTGCAGTAAGCGTGCCACAAGCTAATTTGCAACGTTAGTTAGCTAATACAATATTTTGTATGTTTGAAGTTTTACAATGGTCAAAGACAAGGCAATGGTCAGAAGCCATTCTTCAATAAATTAGCACAAAAAGGAAAATAAGTCCTTATCTCACTATACCTGGTGAAAACTCGGAAACTCAGGGCGAGGACAGCATAATTATTTAATTTGGTGTACTAAAACTACAATAATGTGTGTTTATGTCCAAAAAATGATTGACCTAACTGTACGTCATGTTCCCTCCAGTTTTCTCCACGCCTGTTCCCACTCAGTTAAGAAGTCTTCTGCTATATTTATTCATGTTTCTCTATAATTTCCTAGATTTGTATTTCCACATGCAAGTTTTCAAGTTAGCCTTTTTCGGATCTTTTATAGACCTTGCTTTTCCCTGCCATTTGCTTGCCTTCACGATATTGTTGAATATACTGGCAAGTCAGTATCCAACAACTAATAACAATATTTTTTGAGTATCCTTCATGACTACTTCTTGAATGCACTTATATTAATGCAGTTTCTCACCAATAATTTCACTCAAGTTTGAATTACTCCAGTTAAAGCTTCGATTATTGCCAGTGAATAGCTTTCTGAGGAGATTTCTAAGTACAGAGTATTGAGAAGAAATTGAAATTAAGTATCTTTTGTGCCAATCTGTCTTCTTTAAACTCTGAATAAAACAGAACTTTGAATGATGATTACTTAAACTAAAGCAGGGTTTTCATTGGCAACAGATCTGTGCTTTATTGAAACTGTTCAGTGAAGATAAGGTGAAGCTGTCAACTGGTGGGAGGCACACACAGTGTAAGAGACTGTGTTATTTAAAATTTTGGCTTTATGCTAAATGATTGCATCTTCTGTTAGTAAAAATCCTAGACAAAATGGTACACAAACAATTTTGTATTCAGTCCATTCAAAAAGCCAATCTTAATCTTTTGAACTGGCACCCAACTTTGCTTCACTCAGCGGGTTTGCCTCATTTGATTAAGGCAAGCTGGTGTTTTTGTGTCAGTTAGGGTCCATTACTGAGACAGTGCTCCCTGTGACGACCTAAAACTCTTTCAAGCAACAGATTTTCAACAGCTATTTGCAAAAACAATTTGTGTAGGATACAGTGACTACAGCATGTCCAACTAAGGTTCTCCGTCACAAAAGCTCTGTGGCAAATAATGCATTTGATGTTAATTAATAAGCTACGGCATTTTTAAGGGAAAGATGACAGACTGTTACTTCACAGACTGTTACAAAAACTGACATTTTGCCTAAAGAATGGCATAAATTTTTTGTGGCATTGATTCAAGATGCTGTTGGAAAAATTCCTCATATCCTTATTGATATGATAGCATCATTCAGTTGCTACAGATTTGTAGTCACGATGGGTTGAGATCTAGTGACTACAAAGGCCAATTTAATTCAGTTTAATTGTATTTATACAGTGACAAATCACAACAACAGTTGCCTCAAGGTGCTTTATATTGTAAGGTAGACCCTACAATGATACATACAGAGAAAAACCCAACAATCATATGACCCCCTATGAGCAAGTGCTTTGACATCAGTGGGAAGGAAAAACTCCCTTTTAACAGGAAGAAACCTCCAGCAGAACCAGGCTTTGTGATGTGCTGTGTTGCCCTGATGGAAGAGGCCATCAGAAGAAGGGTACACTTTAGTGATAAAAAGGGATCGACATGGTCAGCCACATTGGTCAAGGTCAAGATAGGCTGACCTTGACCTATGTGGCCTAAAATGATGACCCTCAGTTGGTACTAAGGGGATCAAAGTATGCCAAGAAAATATCTTCCACACCATTAGACCACCATCAGCACCTAGCGTAGTAACAATTCATAATATGAAATGCCTTAATAAGAAAATGGCATCCTGTCTTCAATATAATATGTTTCACTAGCTGGGCCCACATCCTCATTTTAAGTTTGACAGTTTTTTAGTAGGTAAAGGTGAATGCTTGGACATGAACTGAGCTGCGGTTTGGAGAAGGCCTTGAAGGGGACTGGCGACGGCTCCCGGGCCTGGCAGATCTGCATGTACTAAATAGGAGTGAAGAAGTTAAAGAATTGAGAACAAGGAGGGAGGGAGTGTGGGGCACGTAACGGAGAATGAACAGCTTGCAGAACTGGGGGAACCTATATAGATGACAACCAGAAGGAGCGTGTTTGGAGGCGTGGCCCTGCTCCTGAAATTCCGATACATAATCTCCAATATAATGTGAGGCAATTGTAATGTAAAGACAATTATCACTCTACTATCATACAGTTTGAGAGAAATATTGCAGGGAGGCCTAGAGAACCATTAAGAAGACTCTAAGATAGCATAGATCAACTGATTAATTTGAAAATTTTCCTCCAGAGGCACACTATTTGTCTGCATACATATGCTCAAGTGTCATTACTGCCGTTATTAACATATTCCAGTAGAGTGACTGCCACACTTGCAATGCCCATAGAAAAGTAAGTCTCTCAGCAGATGTGTGACATTTGACTCTTGACCAACAGAGATGTGCAATCCCCCTAAAAAAAATGAAGATGATTTTTCTAAAGATGTTTTTTTTTTATTTCTGTTCAGTGTTCATTAGCAGTTTGAGTACAGCCATGTATGACTGACTGTTCAGCATTTCTCTGAAGAAATATAATGGCCAAATTGTGATAATTAGCTTATGTGAAGCAAGCTTATTCATTAGTTTTGTTAGATGCAGTTGTGCTTACAGTGGTGGCACCCTTGTGCAAAGGCTGTGTGTATTCCTTGAGGATTTAATATTGGTATTTTTAAAGCTTCATTTTAAATATTTTAATGACTCTTTGCACTATAGTCTACCTAACTCTAGGGAGTACTGTTGTTAATGGGACATCATTACCACAGTGCTTTAAAAAAATGTGATGCAGGTCATCGACTCATCAGTGTTCCACTGCTCGATGAAACAAGAGCCTAATTAGTGCCTGAAATCCAATTCACCATAGATTGATTCATGACCTGCTGAACTAGGGACCAATTTAAGACAGGTTTGTGTGTTTTTGTTTACCTTAGCAGAAGATCTTGAAAGTAGATGTGTTCAATAGTAGAGAGACTGAGTTACATTTAATTTTTGGCACTTTCACATGAGCACGACCTTCTCTAAATAAAAGACTTGATAGTGCAGTTAGCCTCAATAACTGGCTCTGTATAAAGCTTTGATGAGGTTTCTCTTTGGCTGTAAACCAGGGTAAACAAAATAATTTGGGTTAACCAACCCTTAAATAGGTTTGTAGATGTACAAGAGGAGTAGTTTTGCAAGATGAGTGCACAGGTATTAAACTCAAGGCAATTTAAGATAAGGCCACTGACTTCTTTGTTCAGGTCGATAAGCAGAAGCTTGACAGGAAGAAGTAGTCTGCAAAGCCCAGGAGGGTTTCATGGTGTCAGGGTTGTGTGTTTGGGTTGCTGTACCTCAGGGCATGGAAGAGCTAACAACTGTGCTGTATAGTACATCTGTGGTGGCTGCCAGCTTCTCCGAGGTGACATGGAAAACAACGATCAATAGTCCAGCTTTCGTGTGTCACTGGCACAATTCATGCATTTAGCTGTGTGAATGCACACATTTAACCACCATATATCATGCATGACCTGGTATCACATCCATTTCTCTCTCACTTTTCTTGTTCACATCTCCCTTTCTGCTTGCTACAAGTTCCCTTCCCTCACATGACCATCCTGCTCTGAGCCCTTATTACTAGATTATTGATTGCCCCCCATTGCTTTTCTTCACTGTCCACTGCTACTAGCTGTGTTGCAGCAGTGTCTATATATAATAGCCCCACCCTTTGGTTTTCATTTGGAAATGATATGTAGGTAGGTTCTGCTATCTTCCTAACAATCGGTAAGGCATAAAATTGACATAGAAAAAAGAAAATTAAGGTAACACATGGAGTATATAGGTAGAGAGAGGCAGGGAGAAATAATTGAGATAACAGCTGGCATCTCAGCAGATAAGCAGGTAAAATACAAATAAAAACAGTATTCATCCTTTTGAAAAATAAGAAGAAATGTTGTCAAATCTCACTGCACCTCGCTCTGTGCATTCGCTTGTTTGCTCACAACCAAACCTCAAATCTTTGTCACTCCAATGTCTTTTCCCACATCACTAAAACTCAGGTGTGAATCCAGCTGACTTAACCTTGCCACAAGAATACACATTGTGGTACGGAAAAACACAACATCTATCAAAACCAAGCCCCCTCTTTTTCCCTCCTAGTTGATTCCAACCACCCCCAGCTAAAGTGGAAGGTGGTGTCATCAAAAAATATGACAGGGATCGTGATCCACAAAGGACCTAAGCCTCTCATTGCATCCATGACAGAAAGCACTGGGATGGTGGGCGTCAGAGAAGGGGCTTTGTGAATACCTGATGAGTTCAACCACGGAGGTTCAATCAGGCCTGCAAGACGAGAAGGAGAGGAAGGAGTGGTGGGAGGAAAGACTGCCTCACCCTAAAAGGTTTTCTCCCTCCTACCTCTCCCATTTCTCTCTCTGAATATCTCTTTTTCTCATCTTCCCATCCCTATCACTCATTTATCTATCATTCTTCTTCTTTACAACCTCACAATGCTCTCGGTCGGCTACCCTCTCTGAATTTGTCTGTCGCTCCATCACTCTGTGTTGCTTCATCCCCTGCTTGCCGCAGTCCCGAGAGGGCCACTTTAGCTAAACAAGGGATTTGAAGATCAGAGGCCAATCTTCTGTGAGAGGTAAACACAAGAGACTTCTGCTGTCCTTAGAATAGCCAAGATGACTAAGAATGAAGGTATCGACTGGGCACATTCAGTCAACTGCATGTTAAAGGGATTACTGCTGATATGAGTCATTGACAGTTCTTAATTGAAAACCAGCATGAGGGAAAATGACAGGGCAAAGGCAGCATGTGAATTCACAGTTCTGTGCTCTCAGTGATGCTGTTTTTCATTTCTTCCATTCAAATCATGACTATCAAATAATAAAATGAAAGCCAAAATGAAAGGAGAGAATAAAACCACTAGATACCAAACCTCTAGAAGGAAACTATGCCTTTTTCTACAATAGAAAAATAGAAAATAGAAAACACAGATTACAACTTCTTAAATATTGTATTTTTGTGTTATAATTTAGTACCTATGAATGCCAAACCAGTGAGTGGAGAAACTGAAACTTTGCTTTATGGAAGAAAAAAATATGAATTGTGAGAATTGGGGTTTAAATTTGGTTTTGAAAATGATGAATAGATGATCTCATTTATATTTATTCATGTTTTTCACAACCTGAAATTTGAATTAGCTAATTATTGATGAATAGATTACTTTAGTGATCAAAAAAATATGGGCACATTAAACATTAATGTAGCAGTATTTTCAGTCTAATGCGTTTATGGTGCCACTTTGACTTGGGGTCATATTAAATATTGAAAATTATAATAATCACGATATCATAACTTTGGCCTTCCCTGCAATTTTGAGATAAGAGTTGTACACCAAACAGATGTGCACACTTTCAGAGTCTTTTGTTAAAACCAAAGACCAACAAAACTGTGCTTTTCACTACTTCATTAAGAAGATGTGTCTTGACATTGTCAGTGATCCAAGATAACAACAAAAGCGGAACATAGCCCTTTGTTACAGTTACATAAGACTGCTGTGCTAAAAGGTTTGCTGTTATTAAAGGCACTGCATCCACCAATGCGCCAAAGCCACTGTGACATAGTGGGGCACGAGGGGCAACGTGATGCAAATGATCCCCGATGTAGCTACAAAGCCTGCATCATTTACTTACTTGTCTGTTCACCTGAGACGCATTCAAAGAAAAAATTGCCTTCTTTTAGTTTGATGTGAGAATATTTTTTTTTAATCTAACAAGAACTGCGAAGGCAAACAGTCTACTGAGAATGTGATGCCGTTTTTATGAAGTGCACTAATGAGGTGAATGTTATTGATTTCTCTTATTAAAGGAGAAGGTTGATGTAAAGAGAAGCAGACAACAGTGAGAAACAAGTTTGATCTTTACGAATAAGTAGCTTGATTCAAAATGGACCACATCGAATACATGCAGGTACATTTCAGTGTAGTTGGAACAGCATATTACAAATAAAAAACATATCACAAAGATTATACTAAAATTAACACCTAGGAGAGTCCACAATAAAGGTCTCTATTCACCTTCTGTATTTATTCTAAAGCCCACGTGGACCCATGATGCAACACAGCACTCTTTCCTCCCATGTCTAACCCAAATCTGCTGAGATCCAAGAACTCTTCAGCGGTGAGTCTGCAGAACTAGAAGAGGTGTTGGCAATTTGCAGACGAGGCTTCGAGATGGAATATGCAAACCGAAATAAAGGCGGTGAACCACTGGAGCAGGTGTTAATTGGATACATCTGTGTACTGTTTCTTCTGCCTCTTGAGTGTTGGAGCAAGGAAACCACTGCCGCAGGAGGAGCAGTTGCAATGTGATGGCTGTGAACCACAGCAGGGCGTTGATTATGCATCATCTTATCCTGGGGGAGACAGCCGCTGCAATAGGAAAAGGCTGTATTTAACCAAATGCTCTAAATGCAGTCCCAACGAGTTTTATTTGCGTGCGTGTGTGAGTGTGTGTGGCATTGGGTTTTTTGCATGGCAACATGTGTGCGTTCACATTTTTCTTCTAAGCCTGACAAGGATCAGCCTTTGGACGGGGAAGCAGTTTTGAGAAAATCACATTATGAATGTGAAGTGCACTCTCTGCATTTCCGCTGATGTTTGCTGCCAGTCCTCTAGCTAATCATTTTTATCAGTTACCTGCCCAACTCGCAGTCCTCTCTGTTGAGCAGCAATCTGAAATGACAAACAGTTGCAGTCATAACGACTCTCCTATAGCAACCATTATTTCAGTTTAATAGCAGCACTCTCTCGTTATTGTATCATCCGATGTGCTGTAAGCAAGAATAATCAAAGTCACAGTGACTGTAAGGATGAAATTGATACTCACAGCTCACGAGCACGAAGGGGATTGGGATTCGCACATTCATTTTGTTCTGTTAATCACTGGGAATTTGTACAACAAAAAGGGCAACAACTAAATCCCATCAGAGGCCCCAGTTGCCACATGTCATCCTTCAGGCTGTAGGAAATGGATGTGCTTCATTTCGCCACCCATAATATCTGCAGGGGCAACCACTTGACTCCCCAAAGGGCATGTGCTGGTGTATTAAAACTGTCCATCGTCACCGTGCTCATATCTTCTGCTTTTCCTGGTGACCTACAAAGGGTCCAAGAGCCAAGGGACAAAAAATGGTCATGCTGAGGAGCCCAATCTCACTTCACACAACTATTGCTCATCTGAACAGTAAAAGTAGTTGTTTGAGTCAGTTGCCTGCGGAACAAAGTCAGAAACTTAGTGAAATTGCAATGACAAAGCAAGGGATTGAAGTCAAAGTATGTCAGAAGAAGATGAGAGAATTAGTTGCCTTTCTTAACAGAAACGGTACTTTTTTCCCCCTCTCCCACAAGGTTTTTGACTTCATTAAAGTTCATGTTTAAGCATGAATATTACACTGATACTCCTATGCCAAATCTCTGTATTGGTGGCTGATTTGCTGCAAATAGCTGAGAGTATGAAACTATTTGAGCCGCCTCAGTCAGAGGGATGGAAAATATTAATCTGTGTAACTCACACATATGCCATTTTTGTGATAAGTTCGCCTGAATTTCCAGTGATTAGCAGGTCAACACTTAGCACTTGTGCATATAAAAATGTGGAAATAGGACTCACAGTCCAGAAAAACATATAAATGATAGCACAGATGAGAGTACAAAATCAGTTCATGCTGCACAGAGGTGAAAGCAGCAAAGGAGGTAGTGTGATTTTGAGGGTAAAAGAGCATGCATCACATAAACAAGACACGCTTTCTGGCAGTGCATTCATTTTCAACTTTTAACAGCACGGTGCAACGAAAATCTTTGCTCATTCACCTCTATAGTTTATTCATGCAAGAAAGCATGCCTCGGGAATATTGAGGGGGTCATAAAAGCAACGAGACAAGAAAAAGAAACATCTTACACTGCATTAACATTAAGTGATAAATATGTACTTTTAAATACTGCCCGATTCTTATTAACAAATGTATTTTCAGTCATAAATGTGCATCATAAACATCATTGCAGGGCGGTCTGCATACCACATCCTGATACACAGTAAACAGCCTCGTAAAAGCAAGTTATTTGCGTGTATTTATATCCAGTATTTTATTATTCAAAAATCTTTGCTTTGTTTTTCTCCTTCTTATTTATACATAGCCCTTTGTTGTTGTTGTATGTTTTGGTTTTTTAATAATGTTTCCCAGGCAGTAATGGATAACATCTGATACTCATCTGCAACTCTTGCAGCTGCCCTAAAAATGTCATTGCGGCACTACCATATCTCCCTAAGGGCCGGTATCCTTCCCTGATTCTGCACCAGTGAAAGCCTTTTCTTCGCTATGCCTGCTCTCTCGTCTTTTCCATGCCTTCCTCACCCTTTTAACTTGTGCTGGGAGCTAAGGCCCTCCCACGCTTTAACCCCCCCTCCCAGTAAAAAAAAAACAAAAAAACCACAGCACATATGATCAGACTGGTTTTTAAACAAAGGCTTCAAAATGATGCAACTTCTTTGACTCGATGTCGCCTTTGTTGTTGATGCGGACGCCTCAGCTCTGCTTCTTGCTAGTCATGTATCATACCCTGCGAAAAAGGAGGGCAGAAGTTGCAATTAAGAATTCAGCAGCCGTAAAGCAACGTTGGGACACGCCCACAAAGATTCACGGTGACATCCAAACTGAGATTTATACAAACACTGTTACTTTGAGCTTAGCGGCGGCAGCATCGTATTTAAGAAACTCCTGTCTGAGGTGCGCCACGCCAGTTTTTAAAAATGACCTGATCAACATTACTCAAGGTCAATAAGCTTTTTCTAACAGCGTCTTCCATCTTATTGTTTCCCTCCATTCCCTTTTTTTTCCCCTGCATCACCAGCTTCTGTTCTGATTACTGACAACTGCAGCATATCATCCTCTGCAGTCTGAGAGGACGCCTTAGAGTGAACCATTTAATTCCTCTTGTGGTGGCATCAGGATAGATTAACTAGTAGGAGTTCACCTTTAATCAAATTCACTTCTCAAGCACATTTTTACATTTTTTTTTTTTTAAATTCTGTGAGGCACCACATTCCCTATTCCCCGAGGTAATAATGTGTATTTTTAGTAGAAAGTGAGTCTAACTATTGCTCTCAGAATAGGCTCATGATGGACATAACTTAATGAGATATCAGCCTAGTTGTGAGGTTGAGTATTTTTTTCCAGACAGTGTGTGAGCTGGTCTCCAGCTTAGACCCAGTAGGATTCCAATTTATCCAGCACAGCTTGATGTCATTGTTCGATCAGCTTTGTGACAAATGCGTCAAGGCTGAGTGACTCTGCCCTTCATCAAGATATACAGGAATAAAGTTGCCGCACACCCAGGGTTCTAGGTATGCCATGAATAGTGATTGTGTAGATAAACAAGCAGGTTCTGGTAATTCCAGTCACAACCAGTCTAGCTGGAATATAGCATTCTAAAGGAGAGATGGCAGAACAAGGTAAGGCAGAGAAAGAAGAAGTGCAGCTGCAAAATCACCTCTGTGGCCCTGATTTGTCTTCCAACCCATCTCTGTGGCTCCCTCAGGAGAATCTTGTGCCGCAGTCTCTACCCTGGTGTTTGTTCTTGCTTTGCTCTCCTTTTCTCCGTCTCTTCCTTTACCTCCCTTTATCCTCCCTTTCCTTTTATCCTTTCTCCCACTCTGCTTGTATTCACGTTGTCCCGATGCATGCAGTGTTGAAAACGTGTGATTTTTAGTGCATATGTGTTCCAAAGTTGGAGAAGATGGAATATTTAAAAACTGCCCACTAAGACTGAGGGTTTTTTTTCCTTTTTTGGGGGGAGAGTTGGGAGGGGGGGGGAAGTGTTTGTTCAGTTCTTGATATGAAAGGTTTGCTAATTAGATTTTGAGAAAAAGGTGCAAGAAAGTACTGATTTTCAATTACTTCCAATATGAATCATTAGTCATCCAATTTGCTAATATTGGATTAGGTAGCAGCGTAATGCTGGTGTGAAAAATGAATACCTCTAGAGGCTTCCCCTGAAAGGGCACTCACATCAGCCAGTGCAGTTGTGAGCTTTTTCCTCCATGTGGTGCATTACAGGAGTGAATGGAATCTTAAAACGGTAAGACAACAAAAGCAAAAACTAGGTGTTTATTTTTTTCATGTGCTCGCTTTACCACTAGTTGGCATAAGCTGTCGGATTCATTGTATATTTTCATTTGCTGTGTTCACAGCACATAACTAATTTCCAGTTTCTCCATTCTGAAATGAAGAGCAGATTGAGCTTATCAGTGTGACCCAGATAAATGGCGCACAAGTGTTGCAGAGGTTGGTCTTGTTTAATTCCAGTGAGTCATGGCCACTAAGAAAAATGCAGACATTATAAAGAAATAGATCAGGCTCAAAAGATGTCTGGCTCCCCTGAGAATTCACAGATAGCCGAGGAGAATCCTGTTAAGATCCTGGCAAATTACACTTTGAGCTAGCCTCGAGGAATGTGCTGCTCCAAAATAAGCAACGTCTTTCTTAGCACTGATCGAGGATACTTGAATTAGTGGCGATACAGCATAATGACTCTCACTCCAGGGGACTGAAAAGTACTTTGACTGTGATGCTAACCTGTCCTAATAGATCTCATTGCAAGGAATCCTTTCAAGCATGCAACTCAGATGAATGGAGTTCAGTGCAAACTTTGCTTAAGGGAAGCAACACTCCAGCAGTCGGGTATGTTGTTCTGTCATCTTAGTTTGCTGTTATGTGAAGCGAAGAGAGTGTTCTTAAGGAGTTTGCCTTTGTTTGACTCGGGGGCAAATAACCTCTAACACTAATGATGATATTACTGCAAGACTACAAAAGAAATGGTGCAAGTAAGTCATCTCCTCATCTGTGTACCCGAACTCCTACTGTTTGATCATAGTTCTGACTCGGCGACCAAATCTCTGACTGCATTTGAAAACTGTTTGTTACACCTGCCTGTCTCAGAAAAAAACTCAAAATGTAGACTTTTCAAATTATGTGGCGTCTGTATTTGTTATATATTCATTTACTGCATAAAAAACAAGCACACGTTTCTTCAGTGACTGAAGTCTTCTCAAAGCTTTCTTAATTTATTAAGAATATAATAAATGAATAAATCTTCTAAAGCAATTTCATTTTTGAAACCCAAGAATGCTATTGTGCAATAAAGACAACATTTTGTGTAACTGCTCAGTGTGTTTTTCTGCTTGTTTTCCACATTTTTGAAATATCTTAACTGTGCCATTTTCATTCCAACTTTATTTCACTTTCCACTGAGGATCTACAGAATCACTACAGCTTTCTAGGATCCTCCTGCTGCTGTGTGTGCTTTAGGCATGTGTCACAACAGTGGTTACTTTGTTAATTATTTAGTCCATTATTTCTTACACAGAGGAGATGGTTCAGGGACAAACCATTAATCACAATTTACCTCTTCCACTGAGATGGGTGAGCTGTCACACACAGAGTTAAATTATCTACATACAGTAGAGATCCTCAGGTTTAGTAGCCCTGACCTCTGCAGAACTGTCAGACTTCTCTTATTTACTTTGCTTTTAGTAAGTCTAAATCATTTCCTGAACAAATGTTTACGTTTACTATATTTTCTGTTTAAATTCAGTAGTAGGAAACATTAGTCTTCTAGTATGAACCTTCCAGATCTTTCAGGTCATCTGGATCCGGTTTTTTATCAGTTCCCAGAGTCAGAACCAGACACGGAGAAGCTGCATTCAGCTTTTATGCTCC